>NC_083602.1:43885362-44190323 GCF_029168945.1 Cannabis sativa | reverse complement strand
TTCAACCTTTCAGATCCTATTATGAGGAGTTTACTACTACTACACTTGATTTGTATATCAAGGTGTTGAGATTATTTGAAACGCACTTTTTTGTTTTATATTAGTGCAAGTGGGAGTTTGTTGGGTTTTATGCCCTAAATAAAACTCATTTCAATATAATCAGATTTACTTATTAATATAGATCGAAATAACATTTAATGTTGCATGGGTCACATGATTTATTTCATGATTATATGTACATAATGTATAAATTCATCCGAAACCCTTTTCACATACTTGATCCTGTTTATTGTGCCGTCAACACATTGGAAAGTAAACATGACTATGTGAATAAAGTTTCCTAGATTTATCAGACACAGGGTTTTACTGATATGATAATCTACAACAAGAGTTTACTTGCATTTGGAGAAGTGCTATGTTCTTTCCGAGCATTGGTTAAAGTAAAGCTCGAGTTGGATGCATGGAGTATGCATCGGAAGGGACCAGATATTGAACTTTGACTTAGATTTATTAAACTTACCGTAATATCTATTCAAGTCAATATCGCCTAGTTGATCCTAGATCAAATGATCTTAATCTTTGTTATGATTAGGCTCAATCTTGAAAGGCTATTCGTGTTCTTTGATTTGTTAGTTAAGCCTACTTTTAGGTCAGGGTGATACGTACATTTTGGGAACACGGTAGTTCAATTGAGTGGGAGCGCTATCATAAACATGGAATCTATAGCTTCTCTCTGGCGAATAGTAAGCAAAGGATGATCTCCTTCGAGCTTGACCAAACGAACATAAATGGTGGAGTACTCATTTCACATAAGTTGAAATATCATTTATACGGGGTCAAGTGTTTTAAGGAATAAATACATTGTAGGGTGTAACGGTAATTTAATCCCTTTACAGTGTAGATCATTCATATAGAGGATCATTGATCAAATTAGGATTATAACAATGGATAACTAATGATGTGTCTATATGGTGGAACATATAGAGCATTCTATATACTGAGAGTGCAATTCTAAGTTCTATGCGTGGATTCAACGAAGAATTAATAAGTTAGTGAATTTTAGTGTTAAATTCTTGATCTACTTATTGGAAGCTCGGTTATATAGACCCATGGTCCCCCCACTAGTTGAGATAATATTGCTTGTAAGACTCATGTAATTGGTTTTGATTAATCAATTATAATTCTCAAATTAGACTATGTCTATTTGTGAATTTTCACTAAGTAAGGGCGAAATTGTAAAGAAAGAGTTTATAGGGGCATATTTGTTAATTATGATACTTTGTATGGGTCAATTAATAAATATGATAAATGACAATATTATTTAATAATTATTTATAGTTATTAAATAGTTAGAATTGGCATTTAAATGGTTGAATTAGGAAATTGGTATTTTTGAGAAAATCAGATACAAAAGGTGTTAAAATTGCAAAATTGCAAAAAGCAAGGCCCAATCCACTAAGTGTAGGGCCAGCCACTTTTGTAGGAAATTTAAACTGATTTTTTCATTATTTTAATGTCAAATAATTCAAACCTAACCCTAGTGGAATGCTATAAATAGATAGTGAAGGCTTCAGGAAATTTACACTTAAATTTTCTATTTTTCCTTCAGAGAAAAACCTGAGCCTTCTCTCTCCCTATCTTTAGCTGCCACTTCTTCTTTCTCTTCCCTCTTGAATTTCGAAATCCTTAGTGATTAGAGTAGTGCCCACACACATCAAGCAATACCTCAATCATAGTGAGGAAGATCGTGAAGAAAGATCATCAGCAAAGGAGTTTCAGCATCAAAGATTCAGAGAAAGAGATCCAGGTTCAGATATTGATAATGCTCTGCTACAGAAAGGAATCAAGGGCTAGATATCTGAACGGAAGGAGTCATTATATTCCGCTGCACCCAATGTAAGGTTTCTTTAACTTTATATGTGTTTATTTCATCGTTTTAGAAAGTTCATATTTAGGATGTTAATAAACATACTTGTGAGTAGATCTAAGATCCTGGTAAAATAATTTCCAACAGTATATGAGAGGAGTCTGAAACGTATTTTCTCAACATTGAGACATGGAATACGTTGTGCACTGCTGATAAGGCTGGAGGCAATGCTAACCGATATGCCACTTGACCTATCTTCTCGAGAATCTCGAAAGGTCCTGTAAATCTAGGGCATAACTTGCCTCTTTTCCCGAAACGTTTAATCCCCTTCATCGGAGATACCCATAAAAACACATGTTCCCGACATTCCCAATGTCTAAAACCCGTCCCCAAACTACTAGCATACTAAGTTGTGGTTTCTACTGAGCCAAACGCCGAGTTCCAAAATACCGGGCACCGGAATTACAAAATAGGCAAGCTACTGAATACATAAATAACAGTAATAAATTATTTAAATAGCTATAAATAATTTCATAATTAATCACATTCAACTGATAATTTCCAAATTAACTAAGCGGGCTTTACAAATACCATGTTAAACCTCTTGGCCATTGTTGAATTAGAGAAAAAGAAAGTGAAGCAGATAAAAAAGAAAAAGACAGAAGAAAGAGTAATGAAAGAAAAATTGAATGAACATAGGGCAACCTTATTGCTGAGTGAATAGAGTTATTGACTATATATAGTCAATAAATATAAAGAGGATATTAGTTAGTTAGGGCCATAATTAGTTACAAATACACAACAGTTATCGTAACAAACATTACAACTAATTAACATACATAATATTTCTAACACTCTTCAACAAGCCTTTGTGACCCAAAAGAGATTGAAATAAATGGATAAGAAAATTTAATTCTATCGTATATTACAATTTTAGTTAATATTATTTTTTTGGAAAAAAAAAAATTGTTCCTTCTTTCCCAATATATTCTTAATTCTTTTTGCCACAACTGTTTTTTTTTTTTTCCTTTTTTTTATTATTTTATCAATCAAATGGTTCAAACAAGACCTACGATTCCAACATTTGTATATTTTGTTTCAAGGCATGCAAAAGTTACTGGGAGTGATTTTATTAGTTTTGCCTAGTAAATAATTAAGAAGGTTGACTTTTTATTCACAAGAATTACTCGAGAAAGCTGCACAAAATAACAAGGTGTGTTTATTAACCCAAGTAAATAAGAACACTTGGCCGTATTAATGGCTGGTCACACATGAATGCCACGCACAGTTTTAGAGCCAACTAATGCTAATTAAAGTTACCAAAGTTCTTGAGATTCCCAATAGTAGTATTAGCAAAACTAATAAAACCACAACATTTTCATCTTAAAATTCAAAAAACCCATCATCAGAATATTTCCAACGCATAATCAAAGTTCTTGGGATTTTAACAATAATTATGATTATATTTTTATATGATAATTAGTACATGTAGAGACAATTGTTTTCACTCTAAATTTTAACAAAAAAACAGTCTGGGAAATCACAAGTCAGATTTTGAATACAACAAACAAGATAAGCTTATATTATTTTGGTTCATTTCTTTCTTGAGTTGAAAGAGAATCAGCAGAGTTCATCACCACTCGCCGTTTACATTGAGAAGAGAAGCTGAACAACTCCTTCACATGCATGAGTCATGCCTCACTGATGGAAATGCAGCATAAAAAATCATGCAATAATATATCAGCATGAAATGAATGTAGCAGAAACAAACACTTGAAATAAATATATATAGATATAAATATATATAAATATATACATAGAAAAAAACACAGCATACATGAACCATGTTTTGCAACCTTTCTATTTGCAACAGCTATGTAAGTAGATGCCAACCTGTTCAGCAGCTTAAACTCAGAATAAGGTATATACAATAAATAAATAATCCTACATCAAATGATTATGCCTCACTAACTGATTCAAGTACTTTACTTTGTATGTGAGAGATACTTCAACTTAGTCAAGCCCTAGAAAAAACAAGGGAAGAGAACAGCTGAAAGTAGTTTCAGTAACGCAATTATAAACATCAACCGTACATCTCTTCCATAAGTAAAAGTAAACTTAAAAGAGAAAATATATATATATATATAAAAACCAAACAGGGACATGTAGAATCTAACTAACTAAACTCAATCAGCAGTTGCTAACAAGATACCTTAGCCAATATAAAACATAGTACTAGTAACAACTTCTGCCTATGTGCCTATACTGTATAAGGACTAAGCAACATATCTATAAATCTGCATACAGTAAATTTCTACTAAATCTTGTTCAGCATCTTAAATTGAAATTAAAATTCAACAGTGACATTAGTTTATATCCAATTCATAAGTACTTCTTAGTTCCCTATATATCATAAGATAAGATTCATCAAATTCTCAGGTCATAGTGAAAAGCAAATGAAGCAGAAATTGACACTGGCAACGGCAACATCATACAATCAAACTAAATGCAATAGCTTCTGTTGTATAATTCTAAACACCAATCCTACATATCCTCAATAGATAAAAGTCCCCAGCAAATAAAAAGTACAAACAAAAAAATAAAGATTAAAAAAAGAAAACTATATAAAAACATACTACTTCGAAATCAGGATATTACGCAAAATTCCAAACAAGGAAAATGAAACTAAAGACACAACAAGTACCAACAGGGGAAAAAATGGAAGAAAAACTCTAACAGGGAATCACCGCCCTCTTAAAAGAGCTTCATCCAACTCCTCATGCGATGATGGAAACAATTCTATATATCGACTACCAAGAGTCATTCTATCCTTTGCCATTGCTCCCTTAGAATCTTCAGCTGTTGGAAACTCAACAAATGCTTCCCCAGTTGGCCTCCCTTCTGAATTCAAGGTAAAATGAATAGAGTCTTCTATCAACATAAAATCCTTAAAAAACTCAATAATATCATCTTTGCCAGCTGAAAATGGCAATCCCCTCAACCTTAATATCCCTGTATGTTCAGCGGTATCCTTCCCTTCATCATAAGATTTAGATATTGGGACACTTCGGCGAGGAGATCCACCACGAGAATCTAAAACTTCACCAGCAATTGCCTTGTAATACTCCTGCCTCTTACTTCTGAACACTTCAACATATCGCCTGCCCATGTTCTGTCTATTCCTTTGAAGTGCAAAGTCAACTTGAAGAGGATACCCAAAAACACAGAAAGCTTCCCCCGTGAACTTTCCATTCTTGTGGACAAAGAGAACATCAACTATGTCCAGACCATGGAAGAATTCAGCCACATGAACTTCTGTACAATCAAATGGCAGACCACGAAGTTTGACCACTGGGAAAGGTGGAGGTTGGCCTACATACCCAAAAGGAGTAGGGTTGTACATAAAACTTGGACCAGGGGAAGTCCCATAAAATGAAGAGCCCTGTTCAACTACCCGCTGACGCTTTGCACCCATTTCACGCCCATCCCCACCATCAGCATAGTTACTTTATGTTCCATCAATCATCAATCAACAGCAAAAACAGTGGAAAGCATTAATAAATAGTGCTTACTCTAAAGAGATCAATAAAATGGAACTGCTGGACACTGAATTGTATCAATACACGTTCTTCTTTTTTCCATATGAAACATCTAAAACTCATAAAACAAGTGAAGGAAAAAAGGTATTCCCAAGTAAACATGAAACTTTTCTAGAGATCTAAACAATCTAAAAGATAACTTTAGAAGCAGATGACACTGATGAAAAGTACTCGTATAAATTTCAAAATAGATTATTCGTGCTCCCTCATATCAAATTGAAACGATTATAAATGAATTTATTGATACTTTTGTTTCTCTTAAACATGTGGATGTGAACAAGAAAGCAAGAAGACCACATTACAGCTGAAGCAACCATTACCACCACCACAAATAACAGATATTCGAAATGCTTCACAACTTGGTTACAGGATACGTTGGTTTTGGCTCTAAAGCACGTATGGATATTAAAAACAGACAGATTCTACAGCCACTCACTAAAGTCCATAGGATATATCACAACTCTATTCGTTTTTTCATGACTTAAAAAAAAAAAAAAAAAAAGAGCTCCCATTTCCCATGGCTATAAGGGTTTCACTTAGTTCCAAATCATCATTATTACACAACTAAACCCACTGAAATGAAAAATACTAAAATACCCACAATAATTTTAATATATGTATCCTTATGCGAAGAAATTATCCCTGAAGAAGGCCAAGACCTCCCAAAAAAAACTCGGTTAAAGTTCAATCATTTCTAAAATACCCTATATTCCCAATATTCGAATAAAAATCGATGATGAGCTAACCCAAAATTAACAACAATATATGAACTTAATTTCAACTTTAATCGTTTACAGGTGATTAATTCCAAATTAACCCTAAAAAAGTTAATACGGAAAAAACGTCACCATAATGAAAGTAAGAAATCCAAATCTGGGTACAGTTAACATCAAAGAATAAGAAAAAACGAAAAAAGAAAAAGACATACCCTCTATAGAACATTGTAGTTGTTTCAACTTTCAAGTTTGAGAAACGGGTTTGCGAAGAAAGCACCTGAGATGAGAGCTCCCTTCTAAGTGTGTATTCGTGTCTGTATTCAAAGAAAAAAAGTAAAGAGAAATTAAACTTAGTCGAATACTGTAGTTCTATCTATGGGTTTTTGCGTCAAGTCGTAGTCTCTTTATGCGAACCCCAATTTAGGCCCATTTTTTAGTAGCTTCTACGGATGTAAGGGGTGTACAGATTTTTACCACTTAATCTGACGTTTTCGTTTTTTTTTTTTTTAATTTTATTTTCTTAATTTTTTAAGTAACTTTTTGGTTACTGTGGATAAGAAATTAATTAGTTACATTTATATAAAAAAAAAATAAATAAAAAAAAAACTTTATAATTATATTATATAATGTGAGATATATTTTGGTTATCTTTAAAACTTATTTGTATAAATAGCAATTAATTTCTTATTTTTATAGTAGCTTATAATTTAAAATATATTTAAGTAATTTTAAAAACTATTTTTGAAACTAATGAGTTGACATGTAATATAACAAACTTATAAAAAAAATGTTAATTAAGATTTAAAAAAAATTATAAAACAGTAACTAATCACTATATTAGTAACCAAATAGTTTCTTTATAGAAATAGCAAAAAAAGAATATATGCTTCCTACATTTTGAAATGTTCACATTGAAAAATATATCACAATGGTACTTTTTAGAGTCAATCGAGTAACAACGTGACCGGAAATTATTTTTAAAGTTAACAAAAAGAGAGAAAGAGAAAAGATAAAAAGAGATGCTATGAAAGTTTGCTAAGAGCATATGGAGAATGTTTGTTATGTGGATTGCTTATTTAGTAAAATACAAATATATTAAACCATTGGAGATATATAGGTTCTATGATATAAAATTGTATTGACGCTATATCTTTTTTTAAAAAAATTAAAGGTAAATAAATAGTGTGACAATATTTACAGTTAATACAAATAATATATTAAATAATAATGTGTGGGATCATAATTATAGCATTTTTGAATGGTGTTATACCATTAGAGTATTTTTAAAAGTAACAACTACAAGAAATATAAGTTTTAGCTACTACAAAGTTGGTAGCAAATAATCTATATTTGGTAGCTAATACTTTTTTTGCTACCAAATTTTTTGGTAGTTGTATCTCGGTCGCTGAAAGTTTTTTCCTACCAAATGTTTGGTAGTTGATACTATTTTTTTAGCTTCTAATTTTTTGGTAGCAAATAATATTTATTCTAGTAGAAAAATTATTAGCTTTTAATATTCAATATAATTATTTTGCTACCAAAAATTGGTAGCAAAACTAATAAATTATAATGTCCAACTATTTATTACCAGTTTTTGGTAGTAAATTATATAAAATAATTATATAATTAATAATGATATGATTAATAATGGTAATAATTTCTTTTTTCTTTATATAATGAAATATATATTATAGTACAATCTTTAAGTACAACAAACTATTTTTAAAAAAAAAAAACAACAAATGGTTAAAGTTATTAAATTTGTACATGCATCAATTCATAAATATTGAGTCACATTTTTAAGTGCACACATGAGCAAATCTAGAAGTATAGCTGCATCTCTTTGGTTCACAACTTCCATAGCCATGTGTAGTTTGTTATTGTTGGGTGGGAAGTTAACAGTGGCAGGATCAAAACCTTTTGGTAGAGATAGAGCTTCTCTGCTCTTATACTTCTACTCCCATATTCCATCACATGAGATCCACCGTTGACGAAATCGTTGGCATTCGCAGTCCGTTCCTTCACCTACAGAGCAAAACACATTTGTTCATCAAACTCAGCATACAATGGAAGCAAAAATTAGTTGTTTTGAATGGCTTAGTTGTTCTCACATACCATTTCATATTGTTGTTTAATAGTTTCTCTCTTCAAATTGTGGCCCTGGCTGAAATAGAAAGTTAAGCAAGAATAAGCAAAGATCGAGTAATCTTTTGAAGAAGACTATAAATCAAGGTGTTCGTTTGTATTGGTTTGCATACCTATCCTCCATCCAAGCAACACTATATAAATCCCGATGTACTCTGGGGGTGGAGGAGGCTCCATCTCAGGACAATAGGTTCCCCAACTGTTTTCTTGTGCATTTGAAGCTGTAGTTACATAAATGTTCATATCTTTAGGCATTATACCTTCAAAAATGCTCCCACTCTCACATGCTTCCACATATATGACCTGCAATATTTAATTACAGAACACAAGTTGATTATTTCAGTTAAAATTTCAAGTAATTTCTGGAGTGAGAATTTAATAATATTACCATCTTTCTATAAGTCCCTGCTGCATGTTTCTTCTTCAAAACTTCTATGAAATCCATGCCATAAAGGAAAGGCATGTTTGGCATCCCTACAAACACAGCATGAAGTTGATAACAATGGTCAAGCTTGCTCTTGACTAACCCAAAAGCCTAATGAGCCTATTGGTTATGATGATAAATGGTTAAACTCACTTGGAATTTCTTCCAAATGGGCTTATGTCTATACTAAAGCCTCTTTGGTTTATCACAACAGTTTTGACATCAAAAATTTCGACACAAAATAACATAAAAGGAACTCTTAAGTGATTATAAGTTTGTAATTAGTTACTAAGCCAATCTAACCAAGAACTACAGGGCCTCCATGATCTGAGTAGTATATGAAGATCCTATATCATTGGGTTTGCTGTCTATAACCTTGCCACTTCCACCTTTCACTGCTTTCTTATCCCCAAGAAGTACTGCATACAGATTCTCTGTGGTCACTTGGTGACCAGTATAATCCTGCCACAATCACATTATCAATATCATTAAACTCAGTCTAGTCGTGTTCACTAAAATTAATTAAATCATAACATATATATTAAGAACTTGCACAAACCGATTCCCTATGGATGATTTTCATGAACCATTTATTAATTAAGGAGCATTGCGATTGACACATAGTTATCTCTTAATTAAAATAAAATAAATAGTGTGTAGGACCCCCAACATCCCACTTGTCCTTCCTGTGCAAATATTTGTTTATTATATTAATAATATCAGCCAAACATTCTCACAACCTGACAGCCATTATCATAATAGTCCTGATGACTCTCATTGCCACATTAATATGAATGATTATACATGCTTTATGTATTAAACATTAAGGAATATACCTTCACCACTTTGATAAACTATTATTTGACTCCCAAGGGTCAAAACGACCAGCTGCTTTTTCATTTCTAACCAAGACCAATAGTACAAGAAAAACACATAACAGAGAGACCATTGGCCATTGAAAAAAATAAAATAAAAAAATAGAAACTTTTAAGTGAGAGAGAGATTTATATATATATATATATGTATGGCAGAGAAAGAAACTTCTACCAATATTTTTTTAGACTCATTGACAACGATGGTAACTCAGCAGCATAATAGTTGTAACCTACTCATTTTTTTTCTCTTCAAAGAGATCGATTGATGTATATAAATTTATAATATATAAATAAATGTGAGAGAAATGTAGAAGAATAGAAGAGAGAAAGAGTAGTAGCATTTGTAGTTGTGAGGATGTTTTGTTGTCAGAGATGTACGTATATATTAGGTAGGTATAGAACAGAACTAAATATATAAATATATATATATAGACACAGTCATGAGTAAGTACATGATATTTTTTTACTGATTGAAAGATTTACTGATTTTAATATATATGGGAAGGTTTTAGAAATTTTAATTGTTTTATTTACTAATTTTTATTGACAATAAATTATTATACTTAAACAAACTGATACGTTATTTTCTAACTAACTAACCTATTTTAAAGCTAGATATTAGGATGAATTTGAATTTGAATAACAATAAAATTGCCAGATGAAAAAAAAAAGAAGAATAAAAAAGAGATTATATATCATTAAAATATTTAAGATATTTATATTTAAAAATAATAAAACCCTAAATAAAACCTAAATATCTCCCCATATATAGTTCTGTCGATCTATCCTTCCTTCTGTCAATATATTTCTGCCAAAAAAAATAGAACTCATCCGAAACCTCAATATCTATATCTATATATTATTATGAAAAGTAAAGATTTTTGGATTGAAGAGCTTTGAAAAACAAGGACTGAAAGACAAAAAGGTATAATGTATATTTATATGTTTAGATTAGATATAGTAATGTATGTATGATATGTGTGGATACTGATTGAAATTTATGATGAATAACATAAATTTCTTTATAATAGGTGTGTGAGGCCATTTTTGAAGGAAAATTTCCAAATCGAGGCAATTGGAGGACTTGATCACAATAAGGTATATTGTTTGTTTATTTAAATGTTTTGATAAATGGATACTGTTTTTTTTTTTTTTTGATACTGTGTAGACTATATACAAATAATTTTTATTTTTTTTTTGAAAAAAAAATTTGCAATCTTATAATTAGTTAACACACATTATTCCAATAAAAATGACCTAATTTTTCTCAAGTGAAAGATTGAATAACTATACTAAATATGCATCTTTCAATATGGAATCAAAAACTAAATATCTTCGAAAACTAAACAGCATGTAACCAATATAAGACCACAAGAAAAACTAGACTAACATTTTTCTTATAATTTAATTTCAGGACAAACACATAATTAAATATATTTATAATCAAACACATATAAACATTTTTTATGGCATTGTCACAGTAATAAAAAACAGATTTGCATTAATGCAGTCATATATATGTAATATCAAAAATAACTAAAAGAGAGGGATATGGTCTATAAATAATATTATAAATTTTAACATATTCTCACCTTGTTTAGGGAAAAGCCTACTTTTGGTGATTACTATCAAGAATCTTAGAAATAAAAAAAAGGACTCTCTTGGTAAAATTGGTGTATCCCTAAAAAAAACTAGTCACCAAACCTAAAACATACATTGGCATACTATATATATATATATATATGTTTATATGAAATTTTAATATTGCAATATAACAGAAATATATTCCTTTCTAAATATTATTATGAATCAATTAAGTCATTAAACTTACAAGAATGTTGACCTTTCCTTGGAAAATTAATGAAACAGCTTTCATAAGTTTTTCTCTTTGATCTCTTTGTGAAACATTGAACACTGAACCAGTTACCTTGAAACCCTTCTATTTCCACTCTTCCAAACACACTTCTCCAAATCACTTTCCTTGCGACAACACGTGTGACAACTATCATGAAAGCAAAATAGTAATAAAGAAAACGAGTCATGTTAGAATCAAATAGAATGCATATCACCATAAGGGTCCCAGAAGAAATCGATAATTGCTTCACAGGAAATGAAAAGGTAAAGCCCAGCTCCCTTTGCCTACCTGGTGCAGGGTGAAAACCCTCACCTTCTTCAGAAACAAACTTTGCAAGTGTTGCGGCTATAAAGTCAAATAAACCCTGAAATATTTGAACATTTTTCTTAGTTTAAAGCCAATGTAACAAGCTTAGACCTTAATACATTTGCTGAATCAAATTACTAACCTCTGAAGATCCAGTCATCACATCAGGTGGAATTGAAACCTCATCAAATTCTTGTCTAACAACATGGTGATCTTTACCACCTAGCTGTACGCGTAGCACGCGGAAATTAGTACCATCGAGATCTAAAGCATAGAATAG
Organism: Cannabis sativa; assembly: GCF_029168945.1. Classification (NCBI taxonomy): domain Eukaryota; kingdom Viridiplantae; phylum Streptophyta; class Magnoliopsida; order Rosales; family Cannabaceae; genus Cannabis; species Cannabis sativa. The sequence goes on along the minus strand of NC_083602.1, from coordinate 44,178,256 downwards.
ACCTTTCTCATCACTGAAAATAAGAAAAAATTCAATTAAAATGAGCAAAAACAACTAACCAATTTACAATAACAAAAAAAGTGAAGCAGGTAATCAATATCACAAACTTGGTGTTAAAATAGCCACCAAGATATTTTCCAGACATCATGATAACAAGCAAAATACCTCATTTTTTACATGTATAAAAGAAATCCTGGTCTATATAAATAGACAAGTAATCAATGAATAGCACGACAAATTCATACAAAATCCAAATTCAAAAGGAAATTTATACAATCTAGACTCAGGATCAAACGAAACAGTAAAAAACAGTTAGAAAGCTATAACGGCCAGCAAGACTAGATAACATAGAAAACAAAAACAAAAACAAAAACTATACGAGAAAAACAAAAGGAGACCTCACCAAAACACGAGCGAAAGAAAGCATAAAAAAAAGTCCCAGTATCTCAATCAAATAAAATTAATAACGGCACAAAAGCTTAGCAGATAATAGAGTCTTCACAAACATATATATATTACTAGTAGTGGCAGCTAATGTTTTTACAATCTTTGCAACTTATTAGTCAGCAAAAGAAATTTACCCTTTCGATTTGGATACTGTTTATACCACTTGGACAGAAAACAAAAATAAAATAAACGAAAAAAAAAATTGTACGAGTAACATAGACAATAAAAAATTGTAGAGAATATTAATCTCCATTTATGAAACACTAAATACAAATTGAACAGAAATTCAAGAAATGGAGATCTGAACTTGAAGGCAGAAAGAAAATAACAATAGATAAATTATTTAAAGACAAAACAAAAGACATCAAACCCATATATAGATGAGCGGATAGAACTTGTAGGCAGCGTCATTGTCGTTTGCAAGGAAGGAGCTATCGTCGTCGACTGTGAGTAGGGGAGAAGCTGCGCCATCATCGTCTGCGAATGGGGGAGTTGGAGTCATCTTCTGCGAGTCGTCTATTGTCGTCGACTCTTCTGGGCTTGGTCAGAGATGAGCGGATAGAACTGGAGAGTGATACGATAGAGGTAAGTACTGGATCTGATCCCTGAGAGAGTGCGAGAAGGAGAGGAAACGAGAGAGAGAGAGAGCGACTGATCAGATCCATTCGCACAAAGTAAGCTGCGGTTGAAGAAGCTGATAGCTGGATCGAGGTGGAAGAGGGATAATGATGAAATTAGGGTTTCTTTACCCAAATTAATGTACTGAGTTTTTGCCAATTGGTACTGAAAAAAAATTAAAAAAAAATAAATAGTGTTTAATAATAAAATTTTATTAATATTTTATTTTATATAAAATTTATTTATTTAATTGTATAAATTTTTTTAATTTTTTTTCTCAATTTATATTTTTAAAAAGACTTAAGTTTTTTTAATTTTTTTTTTCCAATTTATATTTTTAAAATACTTATTTATATATTTTTGAAAAATAATTCTAGTGAAAAATCTTTTTTTTTATTAATTAAAAATTAAAAAGTGTTAGTAGTTAATATTTGAATAAAAAAATATAATTTTTTTTTATAATATAATTACTTTTAAAAAATATTCAGTAATATTATTTTTTTATTGTTTTTTTTTTAAATTTGGTCATATTGTTTCTTTGGATTTTTTTTTTCTAGTGTAACACATCATCCTCACACCTCTGAAAAGGAATAAACAAGCTATGGATAAGAGTTGGATTTCTAATAACAATAGATTGTCTGCCAAGTACAATAAGGGATTGCAAAAATTCATTAGATTATCAAGTAGTCATCTGAATGAGGAGAATAAGATTCGGTGCCCATGTGTTATGTGTATGAATTTATACTTTCATGACTTACAGACAATTGAGCGTCATATCTACGTAAAAGGGTTTTATACTCGATATGTTAACTGGGTACATCACGGGGAAGATATTTTAGAAGAAAGTGATCATGATAATGATGATGCTACTGATGTCGAAGATTTCAGTGATATTGGCGATAATAATAATGACATTGACCATGATGACAAAAATGATATGATCCCAGCAATTGAAGACTTGGCTCAAGAAGTTCCTACACATAATGCTTCTGAGAATTTTGAGGATTCAAGTCATAAGGAGAAATGGAAAAACTTCCATAACTTATTTGATGAAGTAGAAAAAGAATTGTATCCTGGATGTACAAAGTTTTCAAGTTTGACTTTCATGGTTAAGCTAATGCATATAAAAGTATTGACTAGCTTGAGTATTAAAGGCTTCGACATGATTCTTGAGCTTCTTAAGGATGCATTTCCTGATGATAACAAAATCCCAAATTCTTATTATGAGGTTAAGAAAATATTGAGTGGTCTTGGTTTAGAGTGCGAAACAATAGATGTATGTAAGGATGATTGTTGTTTGTACCGGAAAAACAATAAAGATGCTACAAATTGTCCTATATGTGGTCATGAAAGATATGAGTACCAAGGAACTGAAGAAAAAAAAATACCACATAAAAAGATGCATTATTTTCCAATAACTCTCCGTTTACAACAACTTTTTATGTCAAGACACACCGCAGCAGATATGAGGTGGCACAAAGAAAAACGTGTGGATACTGAAGGTGTACTTAGACATCCGGCAGATGCAGAGGCTTGGAAAGATTTCGATAAGCAATATCCTGATTTTGCCAAAGAGCCTCGAAACATTAGGTTGGGATTTGCAACAGATGGGTTTAATCCGTTTGGTGATTTATCAAACTCATACAGCATGTGGCCAGTAATACTAATGCCATATAATATGCCACCATGGATATGCATGAAACGAGAATCCTTAATGATGGCAGTACTTATTCTTGGACGTCATGCTCCAGGTAAGGACATAGATGTCTATTTACAACCCTTAATTGAAGAACTAAAAGAATTATGGGAGAAAGGAGTAAGAACTTTTGATGTTGTTGATAAAACATATTTTACAATGCGTGCTGCTGTGTTATGGACAATTAATGATTTCCCTGCATATGGTACTGTGTCCGGCTATAGCACTCAAGGGTATAAGGCATGTCCAGTTTGTGAGGATGACACATCTTCATTTCGAGTTAGGGGTAAGATCTCTTACATGGGACATCGTCGATATTTGTGTGCTGAACATCAGTGGCGCAATGATAAGGAATACGATGGTACAATTGAAACACGAAATCCCCCTCAAGAGTTAACAAGTGATGAAATTTTAACTAAATTAGATGGTATGTGGAAATGTAGGCCGGGTAAAAATGTTGATATTGTAAAAGATGATCAGAATCAGATGAAGAATGCAGGCTATGAAAATAAAACAAATTGGAGGCGTAAAAGTATTTTGTGGGAGTTAGCATACTGGCCCAAACTTAAACTAAGGCATAATTTGGATGTGATGCATATTGAGAAAAATATATGTGACAGTGTGGTTGGAACAATGTTTAGCATCGACGGCAAGTGTAAGGATACCGATAAGGCACGACTTGACTTACAAGATTTGAAAATTCGTAAGCAATTGCAAATGAAGAAACGGGGGAACAAGTGGGTGAAACCTACGGCTTGTTATACATTATCGATGAAGGAACGACAAACTATTTGTAAGTTCTTCGAGTCTGTTAAATTTCCAGATGGATATGCAGCAAACTTGTCTCGAAATATAATTATGAAAGATGGGAAGATTACTGGTTTAAAAAGTCACGATTGTCATATATTATTACAGATATTGCTACCTATTTGTGTAAGGCCATACTTGAAAAAAAAAGTGATGAGTGTAATTGCTGAATTATCCTTATTTTTTCAAAAACTATGTGCGAAGACATTGTATGTGAAAGACTTAAATGATTTGGAAGAAGGCATCGTGTTCACACTTTGTAAGATGGAAAGTATTTTCCCCCTGCCTTTTTCGATGTGATGATTCATCTAGCGGTCCACTTGCCAAAGGAAGCCAAGTTAGGTGGTCCTGTCCAAATGCGATGGATGTATTCAATTGAAAGGTAACAAAATTTTTGTTACCTTAACAAATAATGAATTTTAAAAATGTGCACTAATGTATATATTAATTATATAACCTTTTATAGGGAAATGGGTCATTTGAAAAAATATGTAAAGAACAAAGCTCGGCCTGAAGGTTCCATTGCTAAAAGGATATATAATTAGTGAGGCATTAAATTTTTGTTCTATGTATCTTCATGGGATAGAAACTCGTTTCAATCGTCCAAATCGAAATCCAGATGATGTCAGAGTAAGAAGAGAATCAACATTATCCATATTCAACTTACCAACTAGACCATTTGGGAAACAATCATCAATCAGAATAAGTGAAGATGAACGAAATATGGTTCATCAATTAGAGCCATATTTGGAGTAAGTTTTCTTTAATTCATCTTAAATATATCCTAAAAAATTTATGTTGTCGTAAATAAAATAATTCTTATCTGAGAGTTACTTACTTTGAATCAGAGAACACAGATTGTTTTTACAATCTAAAGGTGTTTTGGATATTGACGAATCACAGAAAAAAAAATTTCCATCTTGGTTTGAAAATAAAGCAAGTTCGTAAATTTGTATATCTTTCAAATGGAATATGCATATTTATTCTCATTTTAACTATACAAATTATTATCTCAGGTTAAAAGAATGAATGAATGCTCATATTCTACATCCCAAGATGATTTATATGCCATTGCAATTCAGCCTAATTTTTTAATTTGCAAGTATGCTGGTTGTATGGTTAATGGTGTTAGATATCACACAAAAACTCGAGATGAAAAACGAGTCACTCAAAATTATGGAATTCGAGTTGAGGCAGAATATAATGGGAACCTTTGTGATTTTTATGGTGTCATCGATGAAATATGGGAAGTACATTACATCTATTTCAATAAGGTGATATTGTTCAAATGTTCTTGGTATAACACCAGTGAGAGTCCACGTAGAATCTATACGGAATATCATATGAGTAGTATAAATATTAGCTCATATTGGTTTGAAGACGACCCGTTTCTTCTTGCAAATCAAGTTAATCCAGTATTCTATTTAGATGACATTAAAAAAGGAGAAAATTGGAAAGTGGTGCAAAAGGTAAACCATCGTCATATTTGGGAAATACCATCAGAGCCTGAAGTTAATTATGGAGAACGAGTTGTCCAGAATCGTGAAGCATATCAAGAAGATTCCTCAAACAACATTAATCTCACATTGGATTCTTCAAACAACATGGACGACGTTCTTATTCGAAAAGATATTGATGAAGTTGAAACTGATGAGTTATTGATTGACTCCCCAAAAGATCAAAATAATCAAGTTCAACACGAATTAAACATTGATGATATTGATGAAGAAGCACTACTTAGTGGTTCAGATTCTAAAACTGACTGTGATGAAAGTGATTAATATAAAGGGTGTGTAAATAACTTTATTTTGTTAATGGGATAATTTAATATTAGCTACTAATAATTTATCATTTTAGATTTTATTATGTTAAGTAGTACGAGAAAAGGTAGCTCAAAACGGGGACGCACTGATACTTCAGATCAACCCTTGAGTAGTACGAGAAGATTTAGCTCTAAACGGGCACACAATGATACTCAATCACTATCAGATTCACCGCAATCCTTGACACCTTCTACTGATGACCCTTCAACAGTTCCATTACATGATGAACAACGTCAATCTTCAAAAGGTACAAAATTTTATCATCACTCTTATTTTGGAAAAAAATACATTTATAAATACTTATTAATTATATATTTTTCTTACAAAAAATAGAAATATAAAAGAAATTACGGGGTCCTACTCGTGGAGATCGCTTAAGCCGTGAACTGAAGAATGACAAAATAACTAATTTAACTATTACCTATAATAAGGGCGAGCTTCAAGTTTATGGTGATAATGCTTCTGATTTTACAACTAATGTTGGCGTAAATGTACGCCATCATGCTCCATTGCAATATAGTGGTTGGAGCAAAGTTCCACCTGCAGAAAAAAAAAGCTGTATATGCTCGTATACAGGTACATTTGTTAATATATTCATTTTTCAATATTTTTTTTAATTAGGTAATTTTATATTTATTTATTCAAAACTTATGCAGGATGTATTCAAATTGGACTTTGCAAAAGATCCATATCTTGAGGTAATTTGTGATGAATATTGCAAAAATGCATACAGCAATCATCGTCATAATTGTCACCGACATTATAAAAAAATGATCGAGGAAGGAAAAAATCCATTAGAGCATCGACCTACGGGTTTGGTGATGAATATTGCAAAAATGCATACAAGAATCAGATGGGCTTTTACAGGTTGCAAAGATATAGTACGAGTATCCCTTGCCCACTAGTCACACGAGGCACATGCGTGACTTTAAGAATTACTACTTCTTCACCTTTGGCTTTCCATTAAGGAGGGTTCCCACCCTCAATTTAGACTGCCGTCTTGAAAGTAAGTCTTGACTCCATTTTGACTCAAAAAATTCTATTTTTCCCCTATACTCATTGTATTATGATTCACCACTATTTTAGTGTGCTAGACCGCCTTCCTCAATCCACCTAGACTCCAAAATTGGAAGAGAGAATCAACTTTTAGAAATCCTTCTCGCCCAAGGAGTTGCAAGTGGAGGATCTGCTGACCATGGAGAATCTTCCGGAAGTGGGTCTCATTGCCCCACACCAGGATATAACTCATCTCTCCGTGAAGGAGTCAGTCCAGGAATCCTTTAAGGGGGACTTGGAAGAAGTTAGAGAAGCCATCGTAGTCATTACTGCTAAGGAGGATTTAAAGGCGGTGAAGGCCAATGAACAATGGCTGGAGGATTGGAGAAGGCGATTCCCAAAAGGCCTGAGCAAGGCTGAAGAGCTTTCCATCCGCTTCAAGGATGTGATTCCTAATGAAGGTGCTCCGAGAGCGAGCACTTTCAGTAGTGGTGAGATGCCTTTTCATATAATTAGGGCTCCCACTGTGTCTGACTTCAAGACGGTCAATCAATATAGATTTGATCCATACTTCTTGAATTTCGATCCACATAGGTATTCTTTCAGTAGATATGTAGATAAGGTAGATTGTATTATCCAAAGTCCTGACCACTTCATCCCTCCTGTGCACCATCATGTTCGAGTGGATGCATTTAGCAAAATCTATTTCCCAAGATTCTTCTAATACAAAACCAATTTAGGTCAGGAAGATATCGCTCTATTTGCTGGGGAAAAAGTCAATTATGCTAGGATTAATGGTTTGGACCCTCTTGAAGTCTTCCAGGCTTATGTGTTGTAAAATTCATGCCTTTTGCTACAATTTCTTTTAATGGATATTTTGTGTGTCTTATTCAGATCAATCAGCCACTCTCCAGATGGGGCTTCTAAACAAGTTCTTGGGTAGCATCCATGCTCGATTTGACGAGATTAGGGAGATCGCCTAAAGCGGTGGTGATGATGGAAAGAACCAGGCCTCCAAAAGCAGATCTCTTGAGTCAGCACCCCCGGTATCGAATCCAAAAGCTGCTCCAAAGGCTCCAGGTATGGACGCGACATCTACTACCATCATGGACTTGACCGAGCCCTTCTTGTTAGTGGAACCTCTAAACCAAGTTCCCTTGGAGAGCTCTGGAGGAGATAGTTCTTACTACAACGGACCTGTCGTAATTAATCAAAAGCACACCGATTCATCTAACTGTGTCGCCAACAAGAAGGAGAGGGTGGAAACCAAAGAGAATGTCCTATAGCTGGCAGCCTCGAGGAGGCAAGTAGCAAACTCTCAATCCCAGAAGGGAACAACTGTTGGGTTTTGTGCCCTAAATAAAACCCATTTCAATATAACCAGATTTACTTATTAATAAAGATCAGAAATAACAATTTATGTTGCATGATCCACATGATTTATTTCATGAAAATATATATAATGTATGAATTCTATTTAAGTCCAGAACATATGAATTTATTAATGATTATAGTGTTGTCAGCACAGTGGAATATAATCTTAATTATATGTTCAAAAGTTTATTCCCTGATTTGTCAGTTCAGTGGATTTAGACTGGCATGATAATCAGCGATAGGTATTCTTACACCTTGGATAAGTGTTATGCCCTTTCCAGGGCATTGGCAAAGTTTACCAGTATCGGATGTATAGAGTATACATCAGAAGGGACCGATATTAAACTTTGATTCGATATATTAAAATTTACCGTAATATCTATTCAATTCAATATCACATGTTGATCCTAGATCAAATGATCTTAATCCTGATATGGTTAGGTTCGATCTCAAGAGTATTATACATGTTCTTTGATTTGTTAGTTAAGCCTACTTTTGGGTCAGGGTGATACGTACATTTTGGGAACATGATAGTATAATTGAGTGGGAGCGCTAACATAAATATGGAGTTTACAATTTTTATAGGAATTTAGAAGTGAAACGATGATATCCTTCGAGCTTGGCTAAACAGAGATAAATGGTGGAGATCTCATTTCACTTCGCTGAAATATCATTTATACGGAGCTAAGTGTTTTAAGGATAAAATACATTGAAGGTGTAACGGTAATTTAGTTCCTATTCAATGTAGATCATCTATTAGAGGGTCATTGATTAAATTAGGATTATAACAATGGATAATTAATAGCGTATCTATATCGTGGAACATATAGAGCGTTCTATATGACTGAGAGTGCAATTCCAAGTTCTAAGTGTGGATTCAATAAGGAATTAATAAGTTAGGGAATTTACTTGGTAAATTCGGTTCGACTTGTTGGAAGCTCGGTTATATAGGCCCATGGTCCCCATACTAGTTGAGACCATACTGCTTGTAAGACTCAGTTAATTGATTTTAATTAATCAAATATAATTCTAAAGTTAGACTATGTCTAGTTGATGAATTTTCACTAAGCAAGGGTGAAATTGTAAAGAAAAGAGATTCTAGGTTTTATTTGTTAATTAAGAGACTTTATATGTCTAATTAATAAATATATTAAATGACAATATTATTTAATAATTAATTTTTAGTTATTAAATAATTAGAATTGGCATTTAAATGGTTAAATTGGAAAATTGACATTTTTGAGAAAATTGGATTTAAAAATGACAAAATGGCAAAATTACAAAGTGAAGCCCATTATCCTTATATGGCCGGCCACTATGATTAAATTTTACCATTTATATTTTTCATTATTTTAATGCCATACAATTCTAACCCTAAACCTAGATGGCTTTCTATAAATAGAAAGTGATGGCTTCAGGAAACTATGACTTGCATATTGTCGATGTTGACTACTTTACCAAGTGGGTGGAAGCCGAACCCATGAATATAGTAACTTCCAAAAAGGCCCCGGGCTTTCTATAAATAGAGAGTGATCACTTGTCACATGATAGAACTTTTAAAAACCAAATATGAAATGAAAATCTTCTTTTTATTCAAATGGTTCTTGCCCTAAGGCGTACATGGAAATTAAAAAAGGCAAAGTAAAAATTAAAAAGGAACTTGACCACCCACAGTTAACTAATAGTATTGGCGCAGGTGGTTAGTGTTTTAGGCTCTTAGAATTCTTGTTCCATCTATTCTCTTCATATGGTGAATTCCATCACCAATCTTGTTAGTTATTTCATACGGGCCTTCCCGCTTTGGACCTAAGACCCCCACTTTGGGCTCTTGAGAAGCAGGGAAAACCCTTCTCAAAACAAGATCACCGATTTTGAATTTTGTAGCTCTTGACCTTTGAGTTAAAATTCTTGGTAATTTATTTTGATACATGTGGAGTTGCACCTATGATTGTTCCCAGAGTTCCTCAATTAAATCTAAGGATTCTTGGAGTAGAGCATGATTATGAGTTGGGTCATAGGTATCTCTCCTACGTGTAGACACAGTGGATTTGACTAGGATTACGGCCTCGCATCCATAGGTCATGGAATATGGAGTGTGGCCTATAAAAGTTCTCTCAGTTGTTCTGTAGGCACAAAGAACTCTGGGAAGTTCTTCCGGCCGGTGCGATTTACAAGCCTAAAGCTTCTTCTTCGAAGTAGTCTTTAAGATTTTATTGACAACTTCCACATGTCTGTTTGCTTGAGGTCTGGCCACAACAGAAAAGCTTTGCATTATTTTGTGCTTGGCATAAAAATCGGTGAACTGATCACTATCAAATTATTTTCTGTTGTCAAACTCTATTTTGTGTGGAAGTCCACATCTACGCACTATATTTTTGATTACGAAGCCATGGCCTTTTTGGAAGTTACTATATTCATGGGTTCGACTTCCACCCACTTGGTAAAGTAGTCAACATCGACAATGGCAAATTTGACTCCTCCCTTTCCAGTTGGAAGTGATCACACTAAATCTATTCCATAGATTGCAAAAGGCCAAGGACTACCAATGAGGGTTATTTCTATTGGCAGAGCCCTAGGAACTTTTGAATAACATTAGCATTGTTCACACTTGCGGACATATTCAATGCAATCCTTCTTCATGGTAGGCCAAAAGTAACCTTGACGAATGATCTTCTTGGAAAGATTGGGTTCAGATGTATGATTTCCACAAAATCCCTCATGGATTTCGTGAATGACAACGCTTATTTTTGTTTTGGCTATGCACAGAAGGTACAACATCGATAACCTCTTCAGTATCACCTTCCATCCATGATTACATACCTGGGGGCCTAGTACTGGACTTTCCTTGAGGTAGCTCTATCTTTCGCAAGTGTACCATTTTTTAAGTACTAGAGTATTGGTGCCATCCAAGAAGTTGAGTGGTCGATGGCAGAGACCCTCATTCCTTGTGTGCTTGAAGTTATCAAATGTGTAATGGGGACTAGTTCGTATTTTTCTATTTTTGGATATGTTGCTAATTTTGCCAGCATCTCAGCAAAAACATTCTTATCTCTAGAGATTCGCTTTACAGAATAATGTTTGAAATGCTGCAATAGCTCTCGAGTTTTAGCTACATAATTGGCTATCTTTTCACCTTTTGTCTGATATTCTCAAGACACTTGATTGACCACCAGCTGTGAGTCATTGTAGAGTTCGATGTACTAAGCACCAACTTCCTTTGCCAGTTGTAAACCAGCAATCATGGCTGCGTGCTCAATTTCATTGTTGGATGCCTCGAATTCAAATCGAAGTACACTCTGAAGCTAGAGGTGTTGCAGGAATATTAGTATGATTCTAGCACCGACACCTTTTTCGTTTGATGCTCCATCAATGTATACCCTCCAAACTTCTCTTTTCGGGGTCAAAGTTTTAGGGTCATCATTTATTCTAGTGCATTCTACTGCGAAGTCAGTTAAAGCCTAACCTATAATCGAAACTCTGGGTTGGTATTGTATGTCGAAATGACTCAATTCCAAAGCTATTCAGGTTATTTGAGGACGAAATCCTTTTAACGGGTGGATAATTATAATGACCGCATTTTAGAATATGAATTAGTAAAGGCAATTAGCGTTAATTATTGATATTTCTATAAATGTTTATGAATTTACTATATTGTGGGTCCCATTTCTAGAAATGGGCATTAGAGTTATAATTTCTCAATTCATATTTTATAGGCTACATTTGTGCATTGATAGTTGGCATTCTCTGTAGTGTTATGGGTGGAGCTAGATTACACTCCATCCTTGTTTGCTCATTTCTAACATGCTCATTAAAGTACTTATGGAATGTATGTTCTACAATTGCAAATTTAGCTGATGCCACCATGGAATTACAATTTTCATTTAGTTTTTGTTTTCCCTCCTTTCTTTAACTAAAATTTATTTTCCTTTGAATACTTTCACTGACTGATTTATAATTTCTTTTTTAGAGTTCTGTGTTATTGCCAGGCTACATTTGATCTGTTGTCTGTTGAGGATCTGACCCACTCGTTTGCTCAAGCTCCTAATGAATTTGAGTTCTATCTATTTTGGCTCCCATATCAATCATTTGAGCAATGAACTTCTGCATAGTGCGATGAAAATCCTCTTGATGCTGCCTAATTTCATCTTGATCCTATTGATGCTTTTCTTTGCTCCTGGTGGAATCTTTCTGTAAAGCCCGCTTAGTTAATTTGGAAATTAGCAGTTATTTATGTTAATCAGGAAATTATTTATAGCCATTTAAATAATTTATTATGGAATTCAGATATGCATGAGTATGTTATCAGCAGTTTTTATATTTCGCATTTCCGGTGTCCGGTATTTTGGAACGCGGCGTTTGGCTCAGTAGAGATCACAACTTAGTATGTTAGTATTTTGGGGACGGGTTTTAGACATTGGGAATGTCGGGAATGGCCGGGAATTTAGAATGTCCCAAAAATACCCCTTTAGTATGATTTTTATGGTTTTATGGTGGAGGGGCAAAATGGTCTTTTTGCCCCATTAGTGTGTTGCTTTATGTGATTTATTAAATGGAAAAATAAGTGTTTATTTTTTTAAATGTTGGCTGAAATAAATGACTTATGTGATTTATATTACCTTTTCTCTCATTTTCAAACACTTAGTCATTTTTGAAGAAATTTCCAAAAACACACACACACAACTCTCTCTCTCTCTCTTTCGGCCAAACCTTGAGCAGCAAGGAGGGGATCTTTTCTCCTTGGATTTTGGCTAGTTGTTCATCATCTCTTAGGGTTCATCTCAAGCTAGGTTGGTTCATGTCTCTACTCCTTTAATTTCTTGAAAAACTATGTGAAAAATGATGATGCATGCATGAGTTTTTGTGAGATGTTTCTGCTGTGTTTTGTTGTTGATTTAAGTTGTTTAAAGCATGATTTTTGATGTTAAATGAGCTGTGTTGAAAGCATATTAGTTAGATTGTTCAAGCTTTTAAATTATATGTGAAAATAGGTGATTTTGTGAGAAAAATGCTTTGCTTAGTTTGTGTTATTATTTGGATGTTATTGTTAGTTTGCAGAGGGTGTTTTAATGCTTAGTTAAGTATAATTAACTATGCTAGGGTGCATGCTAGTGGGTTTAACCAAGTTTGAGTTCTTGAACTCAAAGCTTGGTCTTCATGGTGAAAATTTGCTTGTGAGTTTCTGGGTAGGTTTGAGGCCTTGGAATGGTCATTTGGGACTATAGAGGAGGTACGGAAAGTTTGGGACCATTTGGGTTCGAATTGGTCAAGATATGGGAATTTTTGGTTGCTGCTGCGAGGAACCGGAATTCGGTTGAGCATCCGGAATTCGGATGGGGGTTCGATTTTCCCAACCGAATTCCGGTTGGGCAACCGGACTTCCGGATGGGGGATTTTACAGAACCCGAGTTTTCCTCGTTTTTGGGTTTTTAGGGGTATTGCCATGCTTTTTATCGATAGGGAAACTTTTAGTTTCGAGTTTTAGTCCCCGGGAAGTGATTTAGCGTGTCACTTATAGCGTTGTGATTATTATGGTTTAGGAGCCGCAATCCGCCGTTCGGCCTTCGGGCCTAAATGTTGACCCAAGACACCCGAAATCGGAATCCGGGTAAGATTAGTATAACGGTATGCATATGTAGATTACATGTTTAGCGTGCATGTAGGAAGCCCGCTAGATTACATTAGATATGTATTTAGGCTTCGAACCACCCAACCCCGTCACGTCGGTACAGTGGAGTATGACCAGCGGCGGAGTATGACCGGCTTGACCGATCGTGCCGACACTTGGTTGGTGGTTCCGTGCTATTGACGTATCCCGTCGGTACAGCCGGAGTATGACCAGCGGCCGGAGTATGACCGGTTCGACCGATCGGGAGGATATAGTAACACGTCGGTACAGCCGGAGTATGACCAAGCGGCCGGAGTATGACCGGTTCGACCGATCCGGTTGTTACGTGTCAATAGTACCGTCCCCTGAACGTTCAAAACTCAGTACCATGTTGGACATGGCAGTAGTGCTCAGTACCATGTTGGACATGGCAGTAGCGGGACTCAGTATCGTGTTGGACACGGCAGTCAGTTTTATGTATGATATTAGTATGCTTTTCTTACTGAGTCTGTCGACTCACAGTTTAGTTTCATGTGTAGGTAAAGGCAAGGCCGATTCTTGATGGACCGTGAGCGAGCTTATGAGATTGTACATGTCGGGGCGGTTAGGCTGGAGCGTACGATCTCGGGACGACACGGGCGAGATTTTTGTAACTGTCGTTAGACGACTTTCATTTTGATGTAAAAGTTGAACAGTTAAAAACGTTTGTAAATATTTTTATAAATCGGGATCCCGAGACTTTTTGTAAAATGGTTTATAAGTTTAATGAAAAAGCAAAATTTTAATTAATCACGTTTTTCCATAAACCTCGTTGATTAGCAACGAGCTGCACAGTACGTTTAAAAATCACGTAATACGCCTAAGATAGTTAGGGTGTTACAATTTGGTATCAGAGCCGCCAGGTTGTCTTCCGAAGATCGTCACGACATGTACAATCATCATCAGCAGTTAGCTCGGTTCACGGTTCAGTAAGCCTTTATTGCTTTAGTAGTTTATTTTATTCAGTTATGAAAAAGAAAAGCCTGTTAGGAAGCATGTTAGTAGCCTGATAGTAGAATAGGCGCATGTTTCATTTCTAATTTCCAAATTAAGCGGCATTAGTAAGCTCGCCTTGAATACGACCTGATATGCCAACTCTTGGTTTCGCAGGCGGTTCTAACTAGATGGACGCCAGGCGGACTACCAGGAGTCGAGGCAACTCAGTGGGGTCGAATCAGGGAGAGGGAGCTCGGTTTCCCCCACCTGCTAGGGGCCGAGGTAGAGGTCCCCGAGGCAGGGCTCGTGGACGGGGTGATGAGAACCCGCCACAGGCTGCCCGAGCTCCCCCGCCCGATCGGGGAGCCCCGAATCGGGAGTTGCGGTTTGCGGAGATGCAAGCCGGGATCGAAGAACAAGACCTCGAGATTCGAGAGGTTGAGACGGCGGGGTGCTCCCTGCCGGTTCCGGTGCACCGGTAGTTCCGGCGGCACCTGCCCCTCGCCTGTGCCGAGATGGTAGTGGCGGCCCATAGATTGGAACCTTTGTATGAGCGGTTCCGGAAGCAAGCACCTCCGGTATTCCTGGGAGGTCCAGATGTGTCAAAAGCTGAGCAGTGGCTTACGGTGATCACCAGAATCTTGAACTTCATGGGTGTCACCGGCAACGACAGAGTGGTGTGCGCCACATTTCAGTTCCAGGAGGATGCCCTGGTATGGTGGGACATGGTGTCTCAGATTCACGATGTCACCACCATGACCTGGGAAAGGTTCCAGGAACTCTTCAACGCGAAGTACTACAATGAGGCGGTTAGAAGCGCCAAGAGGAAAGAGTTCGTTCACCTGACCCAGCGGGAGAACATGAGTGTCACTGAGTATACTACTCAGTTTGACCGGTTGGCGAGGTTAGCCTCGGGAATTGTGCCGACCGACTTCAGCAGGAAGGAGAAGTATCTGGACGGGTTGAATCCAAAGATCAGGCATGACCTGATGATTACCACTGACGACAGCACCACCTACGCTCAGATGGTGGAGAAGGCACTGCGAGCTGAGGGCGCAGTGGGGTGTATGTCAGATCCTGCCAGTACTCCGGTTGGTGGCGGAGCTCCTACCCCTCCTGCATCAGGCTTTAGCAGGGGGAGTAGTGGTTCGGCCATTGATCAGAGGAAGAGGGCACCCACTGCTTCCGGCGGCTCGAGTCAGAACAAGAGGTTCCGGGGGAACCAGAACAGAGGGAGTCGTCCTGGTGGTAATGAGACCCGATTCTCCTATCCCGAGTGCCCTATCTGCAAGAGGCACCATCGGGGAGAGTGCAAGGGGCAGGGATGCTTTCATTGTGGCATGCCCGGGCACTTCAAGAGGGAATGTCCCCAGCTTCGGCCAGAGGCACCGAGAGCTCCAGCGATACCCACTCCAGCCAGGGTATTCGCGATCACGCAGGCTGATGCAGATGCCAGCCCATCAGTTGTTACAGGTCAGATTCTTATTAACGACTCGTTTTATTCAGTGCTGTTTGATTCTGGGGCTACACGTTCTTATGTGGCGGCCAGAGTCTTTAGTAAGTTGGGTAGACCCTTTGATAGATTTGAATCAGGGTTTGGAACCCTGTTACCTGGCGGAGAATTGGTTATCTCCAATAGGTGGATTAGGTCTATGCCGATCAGGATAGATGGTAGGGAGTTAAGCGCTGATCTGATAGAGATGAGCTTAGTCGAATTTGATATTATTTTAGGAATGGATTTCCTATCTAAATATTCGGCGAGCATTGATTGCAAGAGGAAGATGGTGGTCTTCCAACCGGAAAGTGAAGAACCGTTCGTATTTGTGGGTTCGGTTCAGGGATCTCGGATCCCGGTGATCTCGGCTATGTCAGCGAGAGAATTTTTGCACGGTGGGTGCTTAGGGTTTCTGGCCGTGGTGGTGGACACCACTCGGCCGTACACCATTCGGCCGAAGGACATCGGGGCCGTGGTTCGGGAATTTTTGGACGTTTTTCCCGAAGAACTTCCAGGGTTACCACCTCAGCGGGAGATTGACTTCGTGATTGACTTGGCACCAGGGGTGGATCCGGTTTCTAAAGCCCCGTATAGGATGGCTCCAGCTGAACTTAAGGAATTAAAGATTCAGCTCCAAGGGTTGCTTGACATAGGGTTCATTCGGCCCAGTGTGTCACCTTGGGGAGCCCCGGTTTTATTTGTCAAGAAGAAGGATGGATCTATGAGGATGTGCATCGACTACAGAGAGTTGAATAAGCTGACGGTGAAGAATAAATATCCATTACCTAGGATCGATGACTTGTTCGATCAGCTTCAGGGGAAGACGGTCTTTTCTAAGATCGATCTCCGTTCGGGTTATCATCAGTTGAGGATCCGAGAGGAGGACATTCCAAAGACGGCTTTCCGCACTAGGTATGGACACTACGAGTTCCTGGTTATGTCATTCGGACTAACCAATGCTCCTGCAGCATTCATGGATCTGATGAATAGAGTATTCAAGGATTTCCTCGATATCTGTGTGATTGTGTTTATCGACGACATCCTCGTGTACTCTCAGTCAGAAGAGGAGCATGAGTTACATCTTCAGATGGTACTGCAACGACTTCGAGAACATAGACTCTACGCCAAGTTCAAGAAATGTGAGTTCTGGTTGTCTCAGGTGTCCTTCCTAGGGCACATAGTGAGTAAAGATGGGATCAAGGTGGATCCCGGGAAGATTGAATCCGTCAGGGATTGGCCGAGACCGAAGACAGTGACAGAGATCAGAAGCTTTTTGGGATTAGCTGGGTACTACCGTAGGTTCGTGGAGGGGTTCTCCAAAATTTCAATGCCCCTAACCGAGCTTACAAAGAAGAATCAGCGATTTATCTGGTCAGATAAATGCGAAGCTAGTTTTCAGGAGCTGAAACAGAGGTTGATTACTGCTCCGGTACTAGCTTTGCCTTCGGACGAGGAGAAGTTCGTGGTCTTTTGTGACGCGTCCAAACAGGGTTTGGGGTGCGTATTGATGCAAGCCGATCGGGTTATCGCTTACGCCTCCCGTCAGCTAAAGGATTATGAACAGCGATACCCGACTCATGATTTAGAATTGGCCGCAGTGGTTTTTGCACTGAAGATTTGGCGGCATTACTTGTACGGGGAGAAGTGTGAAATCTATACCGACCATAAAAGTCTCAAGTATTTCTTTACTCAGAAAGATTTGAACATGAGACAAAGGCGTTGGTTGGAATTAGTGAAGGACTATGATTGTGAGATCCTTTACCATCCCGGGAAAGCCAATGTAGTGGCCGATGCCCTGAGCAGAAAGGGTCCCGGGCAAGTAGCTAGCATGGTTCAGATCTCACCTCAGCTAGCAGAGGATATGGTTAGATCCAGCATTGAGTTTGTGGTAGGTCAGCTTCACAACTTAACGCTGCAATCTGATCTGTTAGAAAGAATAAAGGTTGCTCAGACATCAGATCCGGAGTTAGTGAAGATCCGAGATGAGGTATTGGCTGGTCAAGCCAAAGACTTTTCAGTGTCAGATAGTGGGATGCTTTTGTATAAAGCCAGGGTTTGTGTCCCGAACAGTGTGGACTTGAGGAACGAGATCTTTGAGGAGGCTCATTCTACTCCATATTCTCTGCATCCCGGCACCACCAAGATGTACCAAGACTTGAAACCGTACTTCTGGTGGAACGGTATGAAGAAGAATTTGGTAGAATTCGTATCGAGATGCCTCACTTGTCAGCAGATCAAGGCTGAACATCAGAGACCAGCAGGGTTGTTGCAGCCTCTAACCCTACCAGAGTGGAAATGGGAGGATATTACGATGGATTTTGTGGTCGGGTTACCTAGGACCACGGGTTTGTTTGATTCCATCTGGGTAGTGGTGGATCGATTTACGAAATCTGCTCATTTTCTGCCGGTTAGAACAACGTTTACAGTGGATCAGTTGGCAGAATTATACGTCAGGGAGATAGTGAGACTTCACGGGGTACCGAAGTCTATAGTTTCGGACAGGGATCCGAAATTCACCTCCAAATTTTGGCAGAGTTTGCAACGGGCAATGGGTACAAAGCTAAAATTCAGTACAGCATTCCATCCTCAGACAGATGGTCAGTCCGAAAGGACAATTCAGATATTGGAGGATATTTTGAGAGCCTGTGTTATGGACTTTGAGGGTTCATGGAATAAATATCTACCATTGATAGAGTTCTCTTACAACAACAGTTACCAGAGTACGATAGGGATGGCACCCTATGAACTGTTGTACGGTAGGAAATGTAGATCCCCTATCCACTGGGATGAGACAGGGGAGAGGAAATACCTGGGTCCAGAGTCAGTTCAGCGGACCAATGAGGCAATAGAGAAGATTAAAGCTAGAATGCTTGCCTCCCAGAGCAGACAGAAGAGTTACGCAGATCCGAAACGTAGGGATGTTGAGTTCCGAGTAGGGGACCATGTGTTTTTGCGAGTATCTCCGATGAAGGGGATTAAACGTTTCGGGAAAAGAGGCAAGTTATGCCCTAGATTTACAGGACCTTTCGAGATTCTCGAGAAGATAGGTCAAGTGGCATATCGGTTAGCATTGCCTCCAGCTTTAGCAGCAGTGCACAACGTATTTCATGTCTCAATGTTGAGAAAATACGTTTCAGACCCCTCTCATATACTCAGTTATGAGAGCCTTCAGCCTCGGTCGGATATGTCTTATGAGGAACGGCCGGTGCGGATCCCGGATAGAAAGGATAAAGTCCTTCGGAATAAGACCATAGCGTTGGTCAAGGTTCTCTCGGAGAAACTTGAAGGTGGAAGAAGCCACACGGGAGCTAGAATCAGATATGCGAGCTCAATATCCAGAGTTATTCAGGTTAGATTTCGGGGACGAAATCCTTTTAAGGGGGGAATAGTTGTAAAGCCCGCTTAGTTAATTTGGAAATTAGCAGTTATTTATGTTAATCAGGAAATTATTTATAGCCATTTAAATAATTTATTATGGAATTCAGATATGCATGAGTATGTTATCAGCAGTTTTTATATTTCGCATTTCCGTGTCCAGGTATTTTTGGAACGCGGCGTGTGGCTCAGTAGAGATCACAACTGAGTATGTGAGTATTTTGGGGACGGGTTTTAGACATTGGGAATGTCGGGAATGGCCGGGAATTTAGAATGTCCCAAAAATACCCCTTTAGTATGATTTTTATGGTTTTATGGTGGAGGGGCAAAATGGTCTTTTTGCCCCATTAGTGTGTTGCTTTATGTGATTTATTAAATGGAAAAATAAGTGTTTATTTTTTTAAATGTTGGCTGAAATAAATGACTTATGTGATTTATATTACCTTTTCTCTCATTTTCAAACACTTAGTCATTTTTGAAGAAATTTCCAAAAACACACACACACAACTCTCTCTCTCTCTCTTTCGGCCAAACCTTGAGCAGCAAGGAGGGGATCTTTTCTCCTTGGATTTTGGCTAGTTGTTCATCATCTCTTAGGGTTCATCTCGAAGCTAGGTTGGTTCATGTCTCTACTCCTTTAATTTCTTGAAAAACTATGAGAAAAATGATGATGCATGCATGAGTTTTTGTGAGATGTTTCTTGTGTTTTGTTGTTGATTTAAGTTGTTTAAAGCATGAGTTTTGATGTTAAATGAGCTGTGTTGAAAGCATATTAGTTAGATTGTTCAAGCTTTTAAATTATATGTGAAAATAGGTGATTTTGTGAGAAAAATGCTTTGCTTAGTTTACGTGTTATTCTGGATGTTATTGTTAGTTTGCAGAGGTGTTTTAATGCTTAGTTAAGTAGAATTAACTAGGCTAGGGTGCATGCTAGTGGGTTTAACCAAGTTTGAGTTCTTGAA
Source organism: Cannabis sativa (assembly GCF_029168945.1). Taxonomy (NCBI): domain Eukaryota; kingdom Viridiplantae; phylum Streptophyta; class Magnoliopsida; order Rosales; family Cannabaceae; genus Cannabis; species Cannabis sativa. The sequence goes on along the minus strand of NC_083602.1, from coordinate 44,158,083 downwards.
CTCAAAGCTTGGTCTTCAATGGTGAAATTTGCTTGTGAGGTTTCTGGGTAGGTTTGAGGCCTTGGAATGGTCATTTGGGACCTATAGAGGAGGTACCGGAAAGTTTGGGACCATTTGGGTTCGAATTGGTCAAGATATGGGAATTTTTGGTTCTTTGCGAGGAACCGGAATCGGTTGAGCATCCGGAATTCCGGATGGGGGTTCGAATTTTCCCGAGCCTAATTCCGGTTGGGCAACCGGACTTCCGGATGGGGGATTTTTCAGAACCCGAGTTTTCCTCGTTTTTGGGTTTTTAGGGGTATTGCCATGCTTTTTATCGATAGGGAAACTTTTAGTTTCGAGTTTTAGTCCCCGGGAAGTGATTTAGCGTGTCACTTATAGCGTTGTGATTTTTATGGTTTAGGAGCCAGTAATCCGCCGTTCAGCTTCAGTTCCGGTGCCAAAGTTGACCGCACACCCGAAATCGGAATCCGTAAGATTAGTATAACGGTATGCATATGTAGATTACATGTTTAGCGTGCATGTAGGAAGCACCGCTAGATTACATTAGATATGTATTTAGGCTTCGAACCACCCAACCCCGTCACGTCGGTACAGTCGGAGTATGACCAAGAATGAGTATACCGGCTTCGACCGATCGTCCGACACTTGGTTGGTGGTTCCGTGCTATTGACGTATCCCGTTCTGTGACACAGCCGGAGTATGACCAAGAATGCCGAGTATGACCGGTTCGACCGATCAGAGGATATAGTAACACGTCGGTACAGCCGGAGTATGACCAGCGGCGGAGTATGACCGGTTCGACCGATCGAGGTTGTTACGTGTCAATAGTACCGTCCACGAACGTTCAAAACTCGGTACCATGTTGGACATGGCGGTAGTGCTCAGTACCATGTTGGACATGGCAGTAGCGGGACTCAGTATCGTGTTGGACACGGCAGTCAGTTTTATGTATGATATTAGTATGCTTTTCTTACTGAGTCTGTCGACTCACAGTTTAGTTTCATGTGTAGGTAAAGGCAAGGCAGTTGCTGATGGACCGTGAGCGAGCTTATGAGATTGTACATGTCGGGGCGGTTAGGCCTGGAGCGTACGATCCTCGGGACAGCACGGCTGAGATTTTGTAATTGTCGTTAGACGACTTTATTTTGATGTAAAAGTTGAACAGTAAAAACGTTTGTAAATATTTTTATAAATCGGGATCCCGAGACTTTTTGTAAAATGGTTTATAAGTTTAATGAAAAAGCAAAATTTTAATTAATCACGTTTTTCCATAAACCTCGTTGATTAGCAACGAGCTGCACAGTACGTTTAAAAATCACGTAATACGCCTAAGATAGTTAGGGTGTTACACTTTCATCTGCAAGTCGGGACATCTTTTTGTTGAGCTTGTCTCTTGCAGTCATTCTCTAATTCATTTATCTCATCTCTAATGCCAATACAATAGTTGGATCTGCAGCCATGGATTAAAGGTATCACCTTCACTCATAACTGTTGCTTTCTCTGATACCTTCTGTAATCCCATCTTAGTTCGTATCCTTAGCTTTAGCTTTTCATTCAAGAGGTTTCCAGAGAAGAAGACAGTTGTTGATGCTGAAAATTAGCTCAACAACAAATTGCTATTAAGACTTTGAATTCTTTACACCATGTTTGATCTAGTCGATTTACACACTTAATCGGTTTAAATATTTTTTCTCTCAATTCAATTGGTCGGGTCTAGGTTATCGATTCTCTGAATTCAAATATGAATTTGAGAGTGTATTCCGATAGAGTTTTGGCTAGTTTGGTGTGGTCAAGAATTCGTCGTCGTCCCCTTTTTGAATGATAGGATCTGGTATTTATAGGCGGGAAGAAATGCGTAATTCATTCTTCTTTCCTTTCTTGATTTCTCCACGTGCGCTAATTTTCTTTTGTTGTTCATCACTCCTTCTCTTCCTTTTTCTAGCTCTGCTCTGCATTTCTCTTTTCGTAGAGTTATGCTCTTCCGTTTTTGAGTTTCTAGCTCTGCCTCTATTTAATGAAATGATACATTTTACATTAAGTCTGCCACATTATAGGATCATCTTTTTATTTTTATTTATACTTTCTAAAAATTACTTAATTACCTTGAGGCTTATTTTTATCTCTTACACAATAAAATTCAAAACTGTAAAGAAAAATGTTATTTACAATCTTCTATTACAATCTATTTTTTTAATTTCCATGTTTAAAAACAAATGTCCAAATATTTTTTTTTTCTAATTTTTTTTATAGCGAAATTTTATATAATTACAATATTATTTTTGTAAATTTTTAAAATTTTTGAATAGTTTACGGTATTAATAGTAAAATATTTGATATTTCAATTTTTCATACATTCGAAACATTAAATTTATTTTTTACATAAATTTTCAAAAAAAAAAAAATAAATTAAAAATTAGTGTAGTATACGTTCTCGGGCGTAAAAGTTAAAAAACTGATTGTAATACAAACACAATAATTACCACTTTTTTCAGAAGACGAGAATCTTTTTGACTTAATTTAGACTTAATTCACACAGCTGGTTGTTTGTTAAAAACATGCATAGCATACTCAGAAGGTACATTAACGTGGTTTCCTTCTATGATTACTTATAATATTATTAATAATAATGTTTTTTCTAATATAATAAATTTTATTACTATTATTGTTATTATTAAATAAAATAAATAAAAAAAACGTGGCCTCCAATATGATACATAGAAATAGAATGACGAGAGTCAGACCTGTTTCTAAAAATCTAGAGATTCTTATTTCATCCAAGACCGAGTCTCCTGCTTCCAACTTCCCCACCAAACAAACCAAGTCAGACAAATCAAATAATAATAATTAAGGTTCCTACAAACATAACTCGTTTGTGTTTTTATTGTTTTTTTTTTTCTTATTACATTTTCTGTCTAAAGACACAAGGAAGGAAAAGAACAAAAAAAAATGTCATGCACTGTTCTCCTACACAAAATTTTAAAACAAAGGCACACATTTCTTGCATTAAGTCAGATAATTTTCTGGGGTTAGTTGTCCCTAAAGCTTTTATGTATTTTTCTTGTTTCTTTAAGCAAGAAAATTTAGCCAAAGATTTGACTTTAATGGTTCTCAGCATTGACAAAAACCAGAGATATATAGATATAGATATAGTGTATTACTGTATCTGTCTCTCATTCCCCTTAAGAGGGGTGTTTGTAAAAGTTTGATAACAGGAATGGGAGACATCTCGCCGGAGAGGAAAACTGGGTGTGGCCTCATAAATGCAGTTTTCGGAAGAAAAAGTTTATGGGCCAAAAAAACGACAACTCAAAGTTCTATTCCATCATCAAACGACAAAAACAGCAACAATGAATTCGCCAAAACGACAGCCACCCAGGACTCCAAACGACGTCGTGGTACCTCCGACGAGATTTCGTTTCTACCTTCATCTGCTCAACATCAACAACAACCCCATCACCCGAAACACGTTGTAAATAGCAGAGCGACAAACAATCAGAGACCCCAACAGCAACAGATTATCACAAACGACAATAGAAAGCAGGAGACTTGTTATCAAACGCAGAACAAAACGTCGGCGTACGCTTATGTTAACCAAGGTACTAATAGAAAGGTACCTAAAGAATCCATTACAATATCTGGTGAGCTTGAGAGTATGATTATTGATCATCAGAAGAATAAAGGTAGTAGTACCCTCGTTCGAGCTTCTTCTAGCAATGTTATGCTTTTTGGGAATTTGGGTAATCTCAGGCAACAACAGCAGCAGCCTAATGGGTCTGTTCTGGATCATCATAATCACCACAATCATAATCAAAACAATAATCATAATCACGTTCATTCGAAGCAGAGGTCGAGAGAGGAGAATCCAATTAATAATAATTACACAAATGTTACTGCTACTACTACTAGTAGTAATAATAATAAAACCAGTGAACCAGTTCCTAGTGGGTCATTGTGCAGAGCTATATCGACTAGAATGGACCCTGAAACGTTGAAGATAATGGGGAATGAAGATTACAAGAATGGGAGATTTGCAGAGGCTTTGGCTTTGTATGATGCTGCTATTTCTATTGACCCAAATAAGGCTTCCTATAGGAGTAATAAAAGTGCTGCCTTGACTGCCCTTGGTAGACTTCTTGAGGCTGTTTTGGAGTGTAGAGAGGCTCTAAGAATTGAACCCCATTATCATAGAGCTCATCTTCGTTTGGCAACCTTATATCTTAGGTATACTTTTTTCTCTTTTTTCTTTTCCGAAATACAATCTTTTTGTAGTCTCTGCATAATAGATCAGAATTCTCGACACCATATTTGCATTTTTCACACTAGTGAAATATTCAATTACTTTTTTGATAGAAAATTATTCAATTACTTTTTTGATAGGAAATATTCAATTACTTGTTTCTAATAATTTGGATTTTTTTTTAATTATTTGGTACTTTCAGCCTGAACTTATGATTGATCTTTCTGTTGGCCAAACAAGGGATTGATAACACAGAATAATGTTTCATTTTGATTGTTGTTGCTAAGTTTGGTCTCTACATAGTAGCTTATAATTCTCGACACCTTATTTGGATTGTCGACGCCACTTGTTACACAACAACCAGTGATAACACATAATTATGTTTTATTTTGATTGTTGTTGTAAATTTTAGAGATCATTTTACTTTTTCGTAATCAGTCTAAGAAGTTATACAAGATTATGAAAAAGAGTACATTTACCTTTTTGTTGGTTTTGCTTCTGGTTAATGATTGTGTGTGTACATTTACGTTTGTGTAATAATAGATTAGGGGAACCAGAAAAAGCTACGTATCATTACAAACATGCAGGGCAAGAGGCTGATAGAGATGATCTAGCTAAGGTGAAATCAATTCAGATACATCTGAACAGGTGCACCGAGGCTCGTAAAACAAGAGATTGGAACACACTTATAAAGGAAGCGGATTTTGCCATATCAGCTGGTGCTGATTCAGCCCCACAGGTTATTATTATTAATATTATAAAACAACCAAATTTACATATTCAAATAATTTTGCTGTTGTTGTAGCTGAAAGACTTGTCTTGTGTTTGTTTTGGTTGTGATTTTTATGTGAAGATTTATGCTCTACAAGCAGAGGCTTTGTTAAAACTCCACAGGCACCAAGAGGCAGACACAGCACTGTCGAGAGGTCCAAAGTTTGATGTGGACGAATGTACTAAAGTTCTTGGTCCTATTGGCAATGCTAGCTTGTTAGTCACACGAGCGCTGGTTGATTTGGCCTCAGGCAGGTAAAACTCAATACTGATCTGATATAATATCACATAACTAAAACAAATTTAGAGAAATTGGTTAAAACTTACAAACAAGTTAAATTTGTTTGTTTGTGGAAAGATTTGATGATGCTGTGGAAGCAGCTCAAAGGGCAGGTAGACTGGATGTGAACAACAGAGAAGCAAATGGGGTGATGAGAAAGGCGAAAGGCATAGCGACAGCTCGGTCGAAAGGCAATGAGCTGTTTAAGGCATCAAGATTTTCAGAGGCATGTGTGGCTTATGGGGAGGGACTAGAGCATGATCCTTACAACTCAGTGTTGCTCTGCAACCGTGCGGCATGTCGCTCTAAACTCGGCCAATTCGACAAGGCAATTAATGATTGCACCGTTGCTCTCAACCTTAGACCCTCTTATGCCAAGGCTAGGCTAAGAAGAGCTGATTGCAATGCTAAGGTGACTAACTCAATACACTTCTACTCCTACTTATAGATTGGATATCATCATTTTCACTAACAACATCTACTTTCTACTTCATACTTAAATTATTTTCTAATCCAATTTTTTTAATTTAGCTAATAACTAGTATTGTATTATAGGGGTACCGATAGTGACACACATTAATATAACTAACGGCTCTTTCTAATGAAATACAACAACCTAAAGAAAAAAATTACATAAATACGACACAGTATTATTTACCTTAGTATTAAAGTTAAAATACCTCAAAACTAAAAATATTAAATTAAACAAATTACAACAATCAAGAAATTTTCTTTTATTTGTATTAAAAATATATATTATTTTAATTTTAAATAATATATATGTATTAAATGAGGATAGTAATACAATGCATAAATTAACAAATAAGTTTATAACAACTAATTTACCAATTAAATAATTAATAGTTAATAAAAAAATAATAAAAATTGTGTAAACAAATTCTCTTTATAAATAAACAAAAGTGTTTAGAAAAATATTGTGTAAAAAAATTTCTGTAAATAAATAGAAATATTTATAAAATAATTACAAAATTATCAAATATACAAATCACTCTTTGTAATTAAATAAGTTTATCACAACTAATTTACGTATCAAATATTTAGTAATAATGAACAAAACTCTTTACAAATAAAAAAATGTGTACAAAATAAAATGATCTAAAAAAAAAATAAAGATATTGGCAGCAAAACTACTTGAATTTTATGTTTTTTAACACTTAATCACAAAAATTTAAATTTTGGCGGCAAAACATATTGAGCTTCCGTTCCGTTTTACTCTTTACATTTTTGTCAAAAAAATCTCAATTAGGTGCCACAGTAAATTGTCCACGTGTACTCGTGGTAAATTTTTAGTGGTTCACACAATATTAATTTTAAAAAATAGTTTAAAAATTATATAAAAAAAATAATTCTTTTCTTTTCTTTTCTTTTGTCTTTTCCTTTTTCTTTTTCCTGAAACCCTAGTTTGCTCCTCTCTAACCTATCTTCCTTCTCATTCTTCTTCTCCATTATCACCGTCACCACAGTCACTACCACCAAAGCCATTGGAAGAACAACCACCGCAGCCACCACCACACCATTGCAGCCACCACCAAAAATAACAAAAAAAAAAAAAATATATCACCATAAATCACAACAGCCACCACAACTTTAACCTAAATCAAAAATTATAAACGAAATTGGGACCTGGAGATGCTCAATTGGGATCTAAAACTTTTCAATAAGGGAAAAACAAAATCGAGCTTTAATTAGCTCAATGGGACCCAGAGATGGCTCAGTCAGAGTCGTGGTGCTTCGGCTCCGACGAAGTCCACCATGAAGAGAGAGAAGAGACGATAGAGAGAGAGAAAGAGAGGGCCTAGGAGGGAGAAGATCGAGGAGAGAAAGAGAGGGCAGATCGAGAGAGAGAGAAGAGACGTGGAGCTTCGGCTCCGGTGAGGTCCTAGGTGGCAAGGTAGCTCCAGATGACAGATGGCTTAAGAGAAATAAGGAGCTTTGACGAGGGCCTAGGTGCTTCGCCTCCGGCGAGGGCCACCACGAAGAGACGAGAAAGAGAAACAGAGGGCCTGGGAGGGAGAGCTGTGAGAGAGAAAGAGATATTTAGGGTTTTCCAAATGTTTAAGAAAGAAAGAAGAAGAAAAAAAAAAGTTAAAAAAATTATTTCAATTTTTAAGTATTTTAAACTATTTTTTCAAACGTAATATTACGTAGACCACTAAAAATTTGCTACGTGTACACAAGTGTACGTATACGTGGTCAGTCCACTGTAGCACTTAATTGAGATTTTTTAACAAAAGTGTAAAGAGCAAAACAAAATGAGAGTTTAGTAGGTTTTGTTGTCAAAATTTTTATTTTTGTAGTTAAGTGTTAAAAAATATAAAATTAAGATGGTTTTGCTGAAAAAAAATGTGTAAAACAAACTCTTTATAAATAAATCAAGCTGTTTATAAATAAAAAAATGTGTAAAATAAATAACAAAAAAATTCTTTATATGTACACAAAATTATTTATAAATAACAAATTGTGTAATTTTTTTTTTCATGATATTTATTATTGTCAAATAAACATATATCCAATTTTAAATATTTCTTTTTATTTTTTAGATAAGTATAAAACTAATTAAACATATTTATACCTAAATATATATATATATATTTTTGTATTTTTACGGAAATCTATATAGCAATTAATGAAGTAACTTAAATCGCAACTAAAATCCATATAGCAACAAACATAAAAACTACCGGAGTAAACCAAACTATAAATTTGAAAAAAAAAATTAAAAATGATATTTATAAAGTAATTCCCCTTAACTAACAAATTGATAAATCTAAAAGAAAAATACTTATTCTAACCGTTAGAAAATTTTAAAATAAGTTGCTTAATTTTAGCTATAATATATTAAATAAAATATGAAAAATCAAATTAAAATATCATTACATATTATATTTTATAAGAAGTGGTATTACATTTCAAAAGAATAAAAAAAATAAAAAGTGGTATTAAATCAATGCATTAAATAAAAATAATATTTTGTGTCTTATTATTGTAAATCTTATAAAAAAAATTGTGCAATATAATTATCTCTATAAACTTATAATATGATCCATAAAATATAAAGATGAATGCTTAGACACATTTTTTCACATATAATAACAGTAATATATAATTTTAAATGGGAATGATATCATTTTAATTTTATTGTGAAGATTAAATACATCTTATTGTGACATTTCAAAAAAAAAAAAAACATGTTATTGTGGGCACAACTGTAAATTGTAAATAGTGTGTGCAATTTATATGGGTTTCTTATTACTCATATTTAGTTTACACTTCACCAAAACTACCATACACTAGACTCGGTGATATTAAATTCGTTTGTGGGTTACATTTCAATCCAAATTTTGTATTTGGGTATGGTATTAACAAGTTAGTAATAGAGAGAGTATGGAGAACGAGAAACTCCACATATTAATATAAGTAGACTTTCTTAAATTCTTGATGTTTTGCTGACTTTAAACGCACACAAATTAAGTTATAGTGTGAATAGAATATTGGTAAGCAATTAAGGACACTTTTTTCTTGTTTGAATTGTATGGTGTGCAGTTGGGAAGGTGGGAAGCTTCAATACAAGATTATGAGGCTTTGCTAGAAGAGACACCAGAGGATGAGGAGGTTAAAACAGCCTTATCTGAGGTTCAAGCACAATTTAGGAGAAAAATAGCTAAAGACTCAAATAATAAGATGGAGAATGGTGGAGCAGGAGCCCTTTAAACTCTGCTTGTTTTTAGTTCCTATACAAAGTACAATTAATGCCAATTTGGATTATATACATTAGTTTGGAAATGCTAATGAGTAATGGCATTCTTTTTCATGTACAATACCAATTTCAAGACATTAATTTTCACTCAAGTTATTATGATAGTGCACACATGTGGGATGAGGTTATGAAATATTATGATAGTGCACACATGTGGGATGAGGTTATGAAATGAATGAAAAATGTAAAAAAGAAAAGTGTGAATTTTAGCGTAGGAGGGAGTGGATTTTAATTTAATTCTTTGGAGAAAGGAATTCAACGATTTTATAGTTACATTTTGTAGAGGTTTTATACATTTTTTTTTTAGTGCTTTTATACCTAATATACTATATCCCTTCAATAAATCAATAATTTAATTCTCCTTGATTTGGGTTTTTGAACCCCTTTTGTCTTCAATTAATCTAGTTTTATTAATTGTTAATTTAGTATTTTTTTTAATTTTTTTTTTCTGATAAGTATGTTAATTTAGTATGTGCTGTACTTTGTTGTTACTTTGGATCACTACAACCCATGTCACACTAGCCTATCATCAACTATAATCCAACAAAGATAATATAAGTACTAGCTTAGTGATAATTAAATATTCATTTTATATATGTATCTAATTACAATCAATATTTTACTAATCAATATTTACTGTTATTTTGTTATTGTATAATTTATACTAAACCACCAAAACTGAGTCTCAACACTATTATATAAACTATTCTTAAAAAAAACACTATTATATAAGATTCCATACACACAGAATCCTCAACAATAATTAAAAAGAAAATATATCATCATCACAATGTATATTTTAATATATTAAAAGTGGTTATGTAACAACAATTCTTGATTTAACGATTTTTTATTATTTTTTTGTTAACCTTAACAGAGAGTTTAACATCCGTTAAGACGTTACTCAATCTTATAATAATAAAAATTGACTAATATTTGACCCATCTAAATCTATATTGTGATTGATTCGTCACCATTCTTCTCCCTTAAACCAAACCCATATTGCTATTGACCAAAACATATCATTTTGTGGACATCTAAGAAATCAAAATTAAAGTGAACAAATCGGCAATTCAGTATTTGCAAATTGACAATTCCATCTCCATTCGCTTTGTTCACAAGAGAGTAATGCTTGAATCGATGTCACTGGAGCTGCAATCATTACAAATGGGAGGAAATCTGATTGAAAAACTCAAGGAAAAGGAAATCGGTCAAGACTAAATTCATTTGGACGGTCTTACACTGCCTCTTGCGACAAAAATTTCATTGTGGAGTGGTCGGAGCTTGCGATTGAGGATACATAAAAGTTAGGCTGTGAAATCAAGGCTGAGATAGAATCTTCAAAATATTATCGCTTACTCACAATTTGTACGGATCTGCAAGGAGAAATGTTTTGATTTAGACAAACGAAGATGTGCTAAAATACTCTGTGAGAGTGGAAAGGTCGTCATTTTGGAGAACAGTTTACTTCTCAAGCCGGAACATGTAAATTTCATTTCCTTATGATATATCTATAAAATTACATCCAAGAGTACAGCAGTGATGATTAAGTAGGAAAAATTATAAGAAACATGATAACTTTTGCATTTAAAAGCTTAGATTTTTCATTGTATATCTACCCTTACATATCAAATTTTCTATACTAATCATATTTTGAAAATTATGGAGATTGTCTTTTAAGGACGTGGTCCATAGAATCAGCAAACTCGAGTCTGTCTCCATTGCGATGGAGAAATCTCTCGGTAGAAGATCATACAACGAGGTTGAAGACGACGATGAAGATCATTACATGAATAATCCCATCTTCATCTAACATTGGTTTTAGAAGATTGGCAACGGTGTGAAATCAATTTCCATGACTAATTTTTTGAGTCGATCTCGTTGGCGAAGGTCCAAGACTTTAACACTGATTTGTTTGCTATGTGAATTTCTTAAAACTTTTCTTTTCACAAATTTCATTTGGTTTTAGCAAGTTTTCATGACCAAGCTAAAAAATTTAGGTATAAAGTCCTTTTTGGCTCCAATTTATTTTCTTTGTTTATAACTGTTGACCGAGGTTTTCGGCAACTAATAAAATATGGATATAATAATGAGCTGTAAGAAAGCGAGATGAAGACTTTTTACGTGGTTGGGGCGTTAATGAGCCTTAGTCCACGAGCCACTGATATTTATGGATATCTTTAATACAGATTCTACACTTGGGAGAATGTTTCTCTCTTTAATACAAAGAATGTTCTTGGTGAGTTTTTTCTCTGTTTGCTCTTAAGCAGCCAAGATTCTCCGACCCCATTAAATGAGCTTTGAGGGGGTATTTATAGTGTTTTAGTGGGGCAATCCCTAGAATTGTACTTACACATGTGTCTGTAAGTATCCATAAAGTTGGGCATTTCCGATGAATATACCATGGGTGATGCATGGTCAAATCCCTAGGTGCTGTAGGGTTTTTATGGAGAATGTCCTTTTTGTCTTATGATTGACGTGACTCTTCGCAGAATAGCCGTCGCTAGACTTAAATGATCATTACTGTAGCGCTGCTGTTTGGGGGATGTGCCGTCAGACTTTATTGCGTGTTACAGTCCCAACACGCTTCCTCCCATGCAGCATTAAATGCGACTTGATGTCTCGGGAGAGACCTGACACATCCCGGAGTGCCTTTAAGCTATGCTCGCTTCCGGGAGTACCTTGTACTCCGGGTGCATCATCCGGGACCCATGCGAACAACGCTTCCTGGTGTCATACAAAGACTTAGCAGTTCTTCTCAAGTAATTTGATCCACGTGTCCCTTCCTGATTGGTCCACGTACATTGGGCGATTTTAGGAGCAACATTTACCCCCCAAGCCTTGTTTACTTAGTAAAAATAAACCAAGGCTTGTTCAAGTGTCTCCAGTTGACTCCTCGTTTTCCCCAGCTCGAGTCTCGAGCGCGTGGGGGCACATTAAATGATGTTATTTAATGCGACAATACGCTTGTTCGTAGGAATGTTTCCAGCCGCCTCCTCGGTCTTATGATACGACTTGGGGGCGCGTGAAGGTGTGTCTAATAATGGCATTAAATGCAGTGATTCACTTTTGCAGAGGTCGATTCGTTTCACGCCCCATGATTGATGCGGCGCATTGATGGTGTCAGGCGGATACTCAAACGTTTGCACCGCCTTAATGGTAGATTGATCTAGCCCGTTGATCTTTTGGGAATTCGAATCGTGCGTTTCCCCTGCCGTACGATTGGTAGGTGAAGACGCCTGTTCCTCATGCATTTTTGCCTATAAAAGCCACCACCTTTCCTTCATTTCGGTTACTTTCCATTCCTTACCATTTTTGCTTGAATTTCTCAGAGAGAAAAATTCCTCAAAGTAGCACAAACCGTCTTAACACTTAAACACTTTCTGTAATCTTCCAGTGTTCGATTTCGCCAGTGCTTCTCAACTCTCGCTCAACCATACCCAGTACCCCCAGTTCAACAATCAACTGTAAGTTTTTCGCATCTTTAGACACTAACATGCTTACATTTATTTTGTTTGTTTTCTGGGTTCGTACTCAGAGATTTCTGGAGTGTGAGTGTTTGAGTTCTTTGAGTTCTGCTTTTACGTTTTACTGTATTAGTTGTAGGCATACAGTTTCGTTTGAAGAAGGCCGTGTATTCTTCGTTTAGCGATTGCTTAGGGCATAGGAAGACTTTTCTTTTCCTTTTTGCAAAACCACTGTTACTGCGACTTTACTGCACCCGACACTTGTTCAGGGATTCTCTTTCGAGTTTCCCAGGTGACACGTGTCCGGAGGGGGCCTCTTTCCAGCGGTTAGGGGACCCCCACTCCCTTTTTTCTGGTTTCAGGGTTTGATATGGGGCCTAACTGCTGGATTTTTTCTTTTCGTTTTTCTCAGAGCATAACATGTCTGCTTCTGGTTCGAAGTCTTCGAAGAAGAAGGGGAAGAATATTGCCACCCTGGAGGAGGTTTCTCTGGGACCTGTTGCCCAGGAAGGGTACAAGTCCCGCGCCACTGGCTGGGAGGCGGCCGAGCTTCGATCGACCCTGACCTGCCCTCACCAGCTGGAGAACATCATTAACGTAGCTGGAATCAAACCCTCTACTTCAGGGACCTTCCACCGGCCTCCCCGTGACTCGGAGACGCCCAACTTCAACTATGATGGCTTCGGGGCCTGGAGTCAGACCCATCTGATGGCCGGTGCAATGCTCCCGCTCCAGGATTATTTTGTTAATTTCCTTGTATTTGTCGGCCTTGCGCCATACCAACTTATTCCTCAAGCTTACCGCCTGCTTTCAGGCTTATTTATTTTTTACGCCGCACGCGGCTGGGGGTCTCCCAGCCCGGCGGAGATTTTGTATTTTTACGAACTTGTATCCGTCCCCAAGAAAGGGGACAAACTTAAGGACGGTTTTTATGGGTTCCGGATCCACCCTGCTAACGAAGGGAAGGTTCCGTATAACAGGCAGACTCATGTTAAGGAGTACCGCCACCGATTTTTCTTCTCCTCCGGTTTTAGGGCCGTGGACCACCCGGAGCTTCTCACGGAGTGGGTGCGGATCCCACCTTACCAGCGGACGCTTACCACTCAGGCTTTCCTTCGAAGGGCCCAAGCCTTCGCCTCCTACGACAATGCCGATCTTGACGTCGGGGGCCTGGTCACCACGGAGAATTGTAGAAAGGCCAAACTTATCCTTTCTCACCAATCCGTGGATGACTCCAACCTTTCCAAGGTTATCTGCCCTAACGTGAGGGCGCCGGTCGCGGAGAAGGCCTTCCGGGATGAGCTCATTGCTACGGCAGAGAAGAAGTACCAAGATTATCTCTACCGGAAGGCCCAGGAGAAGGCGTATTCTAGTGCCCAGGCTGCCTCTGGGAGAGGGCTTCGCGTGGGGAGCCCGGTGGTGCGGAGGAGCCAAGCCATTGGCGGGAAGTCCGAGGCAAAATTTTTTGACAAGATTCTTCAAGAAGAGATTGGGGGTCCTTCCGCCGGGGGACCCCTTCGTCTTGAAGGTTCTTCTGAGAACCAGACTTCCCGGCCTCAGCCTTCAGTCCCCGAACCAAACTCGGGCGCTCCCGGTGCTAGCACTTCTGGTGCTGGTGGTAAGTCTCCTTTGATAATTCAATATGTCCCTTCCGTTGATGAATATACCAGTCGTAGGCCCATAGGGTTCGACGAGCGTCTCCGTAGGTTTAAGATGCCGTCGACCCGGTGGGGGGACCATTTGAAGGAATTTTATTTTACCAACTTAGGAGATTACCTAGGTCGGTCCCGGATGGGCCCCGGCCCTCCGGAACCTATTCCCTTAGGTCCGTCGGCTTACATAGCGTCCAGCTGGTTTCGGCCCTCGGACAGTTATCTTGGAGATGATGCTGCCAGCATTAAAGTTCGGGACTTTGCTAGGGCCGAACTAGGGAGTCCGGGTAGGAGTAGTTTATTTGCTGCACCTTTTTGTAAGTAGTTTCTCACGGACTTTTAACACTTGCTTGTTTTATTGGAACAGGTACCTCCATGGATGCCATCCTGGAACGGCTGGCTGGGGTCCATACTCCGGTGGCTCCTCCGGCTTTCACCCCCTCTCCCCCAGCCCCTTCCTTGAAGGTTTCTTCCGGCGCTCCTCCCGAAACCATCGACTTGGTGGATGACGAGGAGGTGCTTCCGGGAGAAGGCCAGGGGAAAGGGTGGGACTTCTCGGAGGAAGCCGCCGAGGGTGCTGGAGAGCCTCGAGCCCTTCCAGTGGTAGCAGAGGAGGACGAGGAGGAGCCTGAAGTGGCTCTGATTCGCAAGCGTAAGGGCAAGATGATTGCCCAGGACGAGCCGAAGAGGCCTCGGAGGGCCGACACTCCCGCTCATGGCCTAGACGGCGGGGTTTCTCCGATGGAGGAAAATCCTGCTCCTCCTCACATTGAGCTTACCCCGATTCCGGGGGATGAGGCAAGGCAGGAGCTTCGCATAGCCAAACACAACTACGCTATGGATGAGTACTCCCGGGGATATGCCGAGGTGGAGGCCCTTAGGAGGATTTTGCGAGCGGAGGTTGAGGCGAGCATCAGCCATCCGGACTATCACGATCCGTGGAACCTCAACCTGGATCCTTTAGCGGACTGGTTCCGTCCCCTCCTAGGGCCCACTTTGGCTCCCTTTGCCGCGGAAATGACCGGTGAGTTCGCTTCTCAGCTTACACGCTGTGCACCCAAGCGGTTTGCCACTTGCGCTTCCCTGAACTCCATCTTCCAAGTCCAGGACCTCAGCCATTCCCTCACAGTGGTAAGTACTTTGCAACTTCTTGCGTTTCCTTTTTGGTGTTTGTATTTTGTTTTCTTCCTTTGAGAAATTTTTCCTTATACCCCGTTATGGCTCAGCTTGCAGCTGAGGCCGGTCGCCTCTCCAAGAATATCATAAGCCATGGCTTCGCTCTGTCCGATTTTGGGGACATGAACGACGTCAAGAAGGTCCTCCAAGACCTTACAGCGGAGAGGCAGATCTATCAGGAGGCGGCTGAACGCCAGGAAGCAGCGGCCAAGGCCAAGGAAGAGAAGGCCAAGGCCAGGGAGGAAGAGGCCATCCGGAGGGAGGCTCAGGCGGAGGACATGATCCAGGCTGAGGCCCAGCGGAGAGGCAGGATGGAGGCCCATCATCAGGAGGAGCTAAGGGCTCAAACCGAGGCTGCCGAGAAGGCTAGGCGGGACCTTCGGGAGGCCAGGGAGGCTTTGGACGAAATGGCCGCCAAGGTGAGGTCTCTAGAGGAGACTCACCAGTCGGATATTGAATCCAAGGCCGCTCTGGCTGCGGAGTTGAAGGAGCTTCGGGACTATAAAGATCAGTCTATTAGGAAGGCCAAGAGGGCCGAGCTCCTTTCTCCCGTCTCCTGTGCCCGGTGCCCGAAGCGCTTTGATGATGGTGTCTACATGGCTTGGGCCACCAACGATCAGAGTATCAAGCTTTCCTTCTATCCCAAACCCGAGGACATGATTGCCAAATTTCGGGAGAAGAAGAAGAGACTTGATGCTGAGCTTGAGGCACGGATCGGACCTCGTCTTCCGCCGCGGGCTGACTGAGCTGCCATATTACTGACCCAGATTGTACCCGTTCTCTTCATAACTCTTTTTTTTTTCTTTGTACATACTTGCTGCTGCCTTAGAACAATTTACTTACAGGCGGCAGCTTTTATTTGAAGGGGAGACAATTTAAGGCCTGTCCCCGGGCCATTTATATGTGTATGACCTAACCTTCGGGCTAGGATATTTTTTTTTTTTTATTATTTATATATATGTGCGATCTTTTTTCCACACTTTATATATTTCAACCTGTCCTTTGGCTCAGGATTTCATACTTACGCCTTTTATTTTTGCGCATGTTTTTGACCTGCCCTTTGGGTCAGGATATTTTACTTAGCTTAACCTGCCCTTTGGGTCAGGATGTTTTACTTAGCTTGACCTGCCCTTTGGGTCAGGATATTTTACTTAGCTTGACCTGCCCTTTAGGTCAGGATCTTTTACTTAGCTCGACCTGCCCTTTGGGTCAGGATATTTTACTTAGCTTGTTTTTGTTTGTCCGTGTGGTATACCCTAGTACCCCCCTGAGTGGCATAGAAACTTTGTTTTTAAGGCACTCAGTTTTATTTAATATAGAGGAGGCATACATTTGGACGGTACAAACCCTTTGAACAAAAGCTAAGTTTAATTCGCTACTGGTAGTATTTTCTGAGGTGATCGGCATTCCAGGCTCTTGGGACAGTAGTTCCGTCCATTCTTTTCAGTTTGTAAGTGCCAGAGCCGATCTCGTCCTCGATTTCATATGGTCCTTCCCAATTTGGTCCAAGTACCCCCACTCCGGGTTCTTGGGTGGCTGGGAAGACCCTTCTTAGGACCATGTCACCGATAGCGACTTTTCTGTTTTTAACCTTGGAGTTAAAATACTTGGTCACCTTCTTTTGATAAGCGGCCATCCGTATTTGGGACTCATCCGGAGTTCTTCGACTTGATCCGAGCTTCTTGGAGCGGGGCTCGATTGGTGGCCGGATCGTAGGTCGTTCTCCTGTGGGATGGGAATAATGTTTCCACCGGGACCATTGCTTCACAACCGTATGCCATTGAGAACGGCGAGTGACCGGTTGTGGTTCTGGGGGTCGTCCGGTAGGCCCACAATACCCTTGGCAATTCTTCAGGCCAGTTATTTTTACAAGCCAGCAGCTTCTTTTTCAAGGTGACCTTTAGGATTTTATTGACTGCCTCCGCCTGGCCGTTTGTTTGAGGTCGGGCTACCGCGGAGAAGCTTTTCACTACTCCGTGTCGGTTGCAGAAGTCAGTAAATTCCTCGCAATCAAATTGCTTTCCATTGTCTGAGACTATTTTGTGAGGTAAGCCGTATCGACACACTATGTTTTTGACAACAAAGTCCAACGCCTTCTTAGCGGTTATTGTCTTCATAGGCTCAAATTTCTCCGTCCATTTGGTGAAGTAGTCTCTTGCTACTATTGCATACTTTACTCCTCATTTTCCGTAGGTAGAGACCCGATGAGATCTATGCCCCAGACCGCGAAGGGCCAGGGGCTTGTCATCAGCGTGATCTCATTTGGAGGAGCTCTCGGTATGTTCGCGTACCTTTGGCACGAGTCACACTTTTGGACGTAGTCTATACAATCTTTTTTCATTGTTGGCCAGAAGTATCCCTGCCTCAATATTTTCTTTGAAAGGCTGGGTCCTCCCGTATGATCTCCACAGAACCCTTCGTGGACCTCCAGCATGATTTGTCTAGCTTCAGGGTCCGATACACACCTTAAATAAGGCATGCTGAGTCCTCTCCGGTAGAGAATTTGATCCATCATTTCATAACGATGAGCCTGATACTGAATCTTTCGAGACAGTGCCCTCTCTTGGGGCAACTCACCTGTGGTTATGTATTTTATGATGGGGACCATCCAGCTGGGTTCTTGCCCAACCGTTTGTGTGGTCTCTTTTACTTTGATGCTTGGCTCTGCCAAGCGTTCCACGGGTACTACCCCCAGCTCTTCGATTTCACTATCCGAGGCTAACTTAGCCAGACAGTCCGCATGAGCGTTCTTTTCTCGGGGGATTCTTTCTATTTTATAGTCTGTGAACTCGTGGAGCAGTTCTCGGACTATTGTTACATACGCGGCCATCCTTTCGCCGCGGGTTTGGTATTCTCCGGATACTTGGTTTACGACCAGCTGGGAATCACTGTAGATTTCCACCCTCTTGGCTCCTACAGCTTTAGCCAATTTTAGCCCTGCTATCAGGGCCTCATACTCGGCTTCATTATTCGAAGCTGTGAAGTTGAATCGGAGTGCTGCCTGGAGCCGCAACCCAGTGGGTGATATCATAGCCACTCCGGCTCCTGAACCGTTTTCATTTGAGGCTCCATCCACAAATACTCTCCAAGTGGGGATGGGTGGCTCCGGAGTATTGGCTGTCGCCTCGGCTTCATTACATTCGGTGATGAAGTCCGCCAAGGCTTGGCCTTTTACTGAAATCCGGGGCACGTAATGCAAGTCAAACTGACTCAGTTCCATTGCCCATTTGAGGAGTCTTCCGGAGGCTTCAGGTTTCTGGAGAACTTGCCGGAGTGGATGATTGGTCAGAATTCTGATCGGATGGGCTTGGAAGTATGGTCTCAACTTCCGTGATGCCATCAGGAGGCAGAATACTAGCTTTTCAATGACCGGGTACCTTGTCTCGGCCCCTATCATGCGTTTACTAACATAGTACACGGGATGCTGGATCTTTTCTTCCTCCCGGACCAATGCAGCACTGACCGCATGTTCGGAGACCGCCAAGTAAAGGAACAGGTCTTCTCCAAGGACGGGCTTTGATAGGATAGGAGGTTTGGCCATATGGTCTTTTAACCTTTTGAATGCCTCCTCGCATTCGTCCGTCCATTCGAACTTTTGGCATTTCTTCAGTATGTTGAAGAAGGGTATGCACTTGTCCGTGGATCGTGAGATAAAACGGCTCAATGCGGCCACCTTTCCGGTCAAACTTTGCACGTCCTTATGTTTCTTGGGGGATGGCATGTCCAAGAGAGCTTGGATTTTCTCCGGGTTCGCCTCAATCCCCCTTTGGCTGACTATGAAGCCCAGGAATTTTCCCGACTTGACCCCGAAGGTACACTTCTTCGGATTGAGCTTCATGCCGTATCTCCGGACGACTTCGAAACATTCTTCTAGGTCGTTTGCATGGCTATTGCATGCTTTGGATTTGACGAGCATGTCGTCTACATATACTTCCATGTTTCGTCCCAGGAGGCTTTTAAACATCCGGTTAACCATTCTTTGATAGGTTGCTCCGGCGTTTTTCAGTCCGAAAGGCATGACTAGGTAACAGTATACCCCCTTATCGGTCCTGAAGCTAGTGCACTCCTGGTCTGCCGTATGCATCTTTATTTGATTGTACCCAGCATAGGCATCCATGAAAGATAGCAGTTTAAATCCGGAGGTGGCGTCCACCATCTGGTCAATCCTGGGCAGCGGAAAGCAGTCCTTTGGGCAGGCTTTGTTTAGATCTGTGAAATCTATGCAAACCCGCCAAGTCCCGTTCGGCTTGGGTACCAGGACCGGATTGGCCAGCCATTCCGGATAGTATACGTCGCGGATCATGCTGTTGGACAAAAGTTTATCCACCTCTTTCTCTAAGGCCTCGGCTTTCGCCGAGTCGAGCGGGCGTCTCTTTTGTTGTATAGGAGGCATGTCCGGGTTGACGTTGAGGACATGGGTGATGACATGAGGGCTGATGCCGGTCATGTCCTCTTGGCGCCATGCAAAAACATCAATGGCGCCCTTCAGTGTTTTTATTATTTTATCCTTTTCCTCCGGATCTAGGCCTCTCCCTATCCGGAGTACTTTGGTGGAGTCGTCGTCGCACACTGGTATCTCTTCGACGTCCTCCATTGGTTCTACGACCCTTTCGGATCCTATACGAGGATCCAACTCGTCTTCTTCAGCCTTCTCTACTTCAGGGGGCCCCCGGACCATGAGCACTGGCAAGTGGGTGGCAACGTTGTAACATTGCCTGGCCTCTCCTTGGTTTCCCCTCACCGTTCCGACTCCGGCTTCCTGGGTAGGAAATTTTAGGCATAGGTGTCGGATAGAAGTTATTGCACCAAAGTCGACGAGGGCAGGTCGGCCTAGGATTGCGTTGTAGGCTGTTGGACAGTCTACCACCACGAAGGTGCAATACTTAAACGTGCTCTGTGGAGTATCCGGGCACAGGGTAACTGGGAGCCTGACTTTTCCCATCGGGATTAGAGTTGTCCCGTTAAACCCTGTGAGCTGCGATCCGCTAGGAGAGAGGTCCCGGTCGGTCAACCCTATCGCAGTGAAGGCCTCTTTGAAGAGCAAGTTCACGGAACTTCCATTATCAATCAGGACCCTGGCCACCACTTTATTTGCAATGGGGGTCTCTATGACCAGCGGGTCGTGATGAGGAAAACGCACCGTCTTGGCGTCTTCTTCCGTGAACGTTATGGGTTGGTCCATTAGCCGAGGCCTTTGAGCTGGGAGTTGAGTGACCTCCCACACCTCACTGTGCCTTGCGGCCTCGGCATATCTCTTTCGCTCCTTTCGAGTGTTTCCTCCGATATGGGGACCTCCGGAGATCATGGCTACCCGTCCATTAGGCCGAGGCGGTAGTCCGGGTATATGCTGGGTGTCACCTGCGGGAGCAGCTGGAGGCAATACTCCTGCTGTACCCCCTGGTGTTCCCGAAGGCATGCCCCCGGCCACCTGCCCCGGGTTAAGGTGGGGTAACCTATTCTTGATCCACTCATAGAGGTGGCCCAACCGGATCAGATTCTCAATCTCATCTTTGAGATTTTTACACTCGTTGGTGCTGTGGCCGATGTCGTTGTGATATTCGCACCTTTTGCTCGGATCTCTCCGGGAGCTGTCCCTGTACAATGGCTGGGGTCTCCGGTAATGCGTATTCTGCCTTGTGGCAAAATAGACACGTTCCTGAGAGTCCGTGAGCTCTGTGTACTGGGTGTATTGGGGGGTGTACCCCTTCTTTTGGCGCTTCTCTCCCGTTCGGGTGCTGCCCTTGGAAGACCTCTTGCTTCTAGACCCTTGAGTAGGGCCTGTTAAGCTAGCGGTTGGGGCAGCCTGTGAAGGAGCCCGTCCATTCACCCCGGACGGATTGCCGTAATGGGAAGATGCCGGTGGCAGAGCTTGGCCTTGGTTGTACCCGGGAGTGGCAGAAAACTGTATGCCACTAACCGGAGGGGTCGCGGTCGGGACAGTACCCGAGGGCGATACTCCTGGCATGTACCCTGCTATCCCAGTGGGATAATAGCCTCCGTAGGCCACGATCTGGGCTTCTTCGAGGTTAATATATTTTTGGACTCGCTTCTGGAAGTCCTGAAGCACTCCTCCGATCCTGGTTCTAGTTTCTTGAACCACTCCTCCGCCGAACCGCTCAGGGTGAGGGGGAAGCATAGGCATTTGGCGTCATTGCTGACCCGCATGACTGTCATGACTCGGTTGAATCGTGACAGGTGATCACTGGGGTCGGAATTCCCAGTATATGCCGCCATTTCGGGCATTTTGAAGTTTTTAGGGAGCTCCGCCTCCAGGATATGCTTGGCACAGGGCTCCCGGTCCTCACTGTCCGAGTCGGAGTCATCTCCCTTCTGCCTCCGGGAGACTCGGGCAATATCTTTTCGAAGGATGGCAAGCTCTGCCATGATCCCTTCGTTTACAGTACCCGAGGAGACTTCGGGTCTGTATCTTTTTTGATCAAGGTGATCCCGAAGGTCACCTTGATTCCCATTGATTTGATTTCTCAAATCAATGGGTGGACATCTCTGTCCTCCTCTTCCTCTACCCCCCGGTTCCTGGTGCACGGAAACGCTTTTCCGGTCCCCTCGATCCTGAGGGCCAAGACTCCCTCTTTGGGGCTTGCCCCTCTGCGGACCTTTCCCTTTAGGGAAATCTGAGCGGACCTTACGCGGATCCTGCGCCTTTTTCTTTCGACCAAGGGCAGAAGTAGGGTTTTTTGTTCGGTTTTCCTCAGCAGGGTGCCTTATAGGGCTAGGTTCCCTAGGCCTTTGCTGCTGGGAATTGGGCGAAGACGTGGCTGGCTCCCCGTCGAGTCCAGCGGCCATTGCCTTGGGATGCACGTGAATGCCAGCTGCCTCCATGGCTTTTTGCATGGCTAGCATCACTTCATGCATCTTTTGATTTTGCACTTTCTGAGCTTCGATCTCAGCTTCGTGATCGATGGCTTTTTGTCTGAGGAGCACCAGCTCTTGATAGCTTCCATCATCGTAAGCGTATTCGTCGAGGTGTTCCTCGTGGTTTTCATCTGGAACTTCTTCCTCGGACTCCTCTGCCGCCCTTGAGGCTACATCCTCTTCATTGGGATCTTGAGCGTCTTCTAGAGGGCGAGGGTGACGTGTCGCTCTTGTCTCCACCATTGTTGTGAAGTTAAATGCTTGTTGTGAAGCAGCTTTCCTCAGCTCTCAATGAAAGCACCAAAATGTTGACCGAGGTTTTCGGCAACTAATAAAATATGGATATAATAATGAGCTGTAAGAAAGCGAGATGAAGACTTTTTACGTGGTTGGGGCGTTAATGAGCCTTAGTCCACGAGCCACTGATATTTATGGATATCTTTAATACAGATTCTACACTTGGGAGAATGTTTCTCTCTTTAATACAAAGAATGTTCTTGGTGAGTTTTTTCTCTGTTTGCTCTTAAGCAGCCAAGATTCTCCGACCCCATTAAATGAGCTTTGAGGGGGTATTTATAGTGTTTTAGTGGGGCAATCCCTAGAATTGTACTTACACATGTGTCTGTAAGTATCCATAAAGTTGGGCATTTCCGATGAATATACCATGGGTGATGCATGGTCAAATCCCTAGGTGCTGTAGGGTTTTTATGGAGAATGTCCTTTTTGTCTTATGATTGACGTGACTCTTCGCAGAATAGCCGTCGCTAGACTTAAATGATCATTACTGTAGCGCTGCTGTTTGGGGGATGTGCCGTCAGACTTTATTGCGTGTTACAGTCCCAACACGCTTCCTCCCATGCAGCATTAAATGCGACTTGATGTCTCGGGAGAGACCTGACACATCCCGGAGTGCCTTTAAGCTATGCTCGCTTCCGGGAGTACCTTGTACTCCGGGTGCATCATCCGGGACCCATGCGAACAACGCTTCCTGGTGTCATACAAAGACTTAGCAGTTCTTCTCAAGTAATTTGATCCACGTGTCCCTTCCTGAATGGTCCACGTACATTGGGCGATTTTAGGAGCAACAATAACATATACATAGTACATAGAGTTTTTGGTATCAAGTTTTTTAAAATTCAGACATAAGATTGATATAAGTAATTTGGATCATATTTTGTGTAACATGCCAACCAGCGCAGACAATCTCTATCAATTCTCAAACAACGAGAATGGTGGAGGCAAGCGCAACAACGATGACTCTAACTAACATCATGGTAAAAGAGGGAAATTCAAAACTCCCTTTATGACATGATGTCCGAGGAAGAAGGAGGAAAAGTGTGTATGCTTCACTCTTCTATCAAAACTCCCAAAGCAAGGCATGCCCAAACATCCCAGCAGGGCGAGTCAGCAATAGGCAGTCAGAAGGCTAGCCTCCATCTCCGAAGTTTGGCCTCTGCCCCCAAAGGATGGCCTCCATCTCTGAAGGCTGGCCTCCATGTCAAAAGGCTGACCTCCATCTTCAAAGGCTGGCCTCCATCTCAGAAGTCTGGCCTCTACCTCCAAAGGCTGGCCTCCATCTCTGAAGGTTGGCCTCCATCTCCGAAGGCTGGCCTCCATCTCCGAAGGCTGGCCTCCATATTCGAAGGCTAGCCTCCATCTCCGAAGGTTGGCCTCCATCTTTGGCCAGGCGCATAGGTAGGTACCACCAACTCTGTCCAAACCTTCGATGGCAGGACACATAGGGGTCGTCATTGACGGACCCCATATGGCAAGTGAGACCAACAAAGACAGAGAGCGCTATGCTCGAACACTCCGTCATGAGCACAAAAGCAACATCCTGGCAGGCAAAGAACAAGGCTCTAAGCAACCAAAGCTTGGAGAGCCCACGATCTCTTTCTCAAAAAGGAGATCCTGCCGAAGAGAGTTTTCCACACATTGACCCCTGGGTCATTACCACACAAATTAGGAATATAACTGCAGCAAGATACATACGGACAATGGAGCCTCCCTCAACATTCTTTTCAAAATCAACACATGAAAAGATGAGGCTCCAACTATTGGGTTTTATGCCCTAAATAAAACTCTTTACAATCTGATTAGTTATCAATACAAGAAATTTGAAGTGATTAATGTTTGCATGAATTTTACATGCTAATGGTTTAATATGTTTATTACATTCACACACACAAAATCAGTTAAATCCATATCATATGTTTATTCACTATTACAATATCGTCAACACAGTGGAATGTGTTTGTGATCATATGAATCAAAAGAATAGGTCCCTGTTTCATTAGTGTTTTGGATTTACACTAATGTGATATTCAGCGATGATGTGTACTTACACTTGGAGTAAGTGTTATGTTCTTTCCAGGACATTAGTAAAGTATACTAGTTTCGAATGTATGGAGTATACATTGGACTGGACTGATATTGCAACTAAGTTAAGATATTACAAACTTACCGTTATATATATCTTTCCAAGTCAATATCAGTAGTTGATCTTAAGATTAAAAGAATCTAAATCCTGATATGCTCAGGCTCAACTCAGGAGTACTATTCATGTTCTTTGATTTATTAGTTAAGCCTACTTTTGGGTCAGGGTGATACGTATATTTTGGGAACATGATAGTATGATTGAGTGGGAGTGCTGAACATAAATATGGAATCTATAGTTTCTACTGGTGTATAGAAGTCAAGTGATGATTCCCTTCGAGCTTAGAAGATAGAAGTAAATGGATGAGCTCTTGTTTAACTGACTAATTATTAGATCACTAAACACCATTTACAGGTAGCTAAGTGTTTTAAGGGGCAAAATACATTGAGGGGTGAGAACGGTAAAGAAATCCCATCTCGATGTAGATCATCTATATAGAGGATCTTTAAATCACAATAAGATTATAACAATGGTCAAATGAGATAGCATATTGATATCGTGGAACATATAATATGCTCTATATAAGTCTGAGAGTGCAATTCTAAGTTCTAAGAGTGGATTCAACGAAGAATTAACAAGTAGGAATTTACTTGGTAAATTTGGTTCACTTATTGGAAGCTCAGCATATAGATCCATGGTCCCCATTCTAGTTGAGAACATTCTGCTTGTAAGACTCATTAATTGATTCGTGATTGATCAATTATAATTCTAAAGTTAGACTATGTCTAATTTATGAATTTTCACTAAGCAGGGGTAAAATTGTAAAGAAAAGAGATTCTAGGTTTATATATTTATTAATGGACTTTATATGTCTAGTTAATATTAAATTAAATGACAATATTATTTAATAATCTATTTTAGTTATTAAATAATTAGTTTTGGCATTTAAATGGTTAGAATTGGAAAATTAGCGTTTTTGAGAAAATAGAAATAAAATTTGTTAAAACTGCAAAATCAAGTGGGGCCCACTATCACACCATGGCCGACCACTATTTGTGGAAATTCAAATTGATATTTTCATTATTTTAATGCCAAATAATTCCTAACCTAAACTTAGTAGTTGCCTATAAATAGAAAGTGATGGCTCAGTCAAATCACAAGTTTTCAACACATTCATTAGTGATTTGACAGAAATTTCTCTCTTCAGAAAAACTGAGCCTTCCCTATTTTCTTCTATAGGCCGAAACCCTTTTCTCTCTTTTCCCTTCATAAATTTCGACCCTAGTGAAAGAGTAAGTGCCCACACACAAAGAAGCGCAACTCAATCATAGATTGGAAGACTGTGAAGGATCAAACTCAAAGAAGAAGGACATTCGGGCTCAGATCTTGATTATACTCTGCTACAGAGAGGATACAAGGGTTAGAGATCTGAGTGGAAGGAGACATTAGTTCCGCTGCATCATTGTAAGATTTTCTTAACTTTATATGTGTTTAATTTATCGTCTTAGAAAGTTCATATTTAAGGTGTTAAACAACATACTTGTGAGTAGATCTAAGATCCTGGTAAAATAAATTCCAACAACTGGCCTCAGAGCCATGGTAATTTATTTGCTTGCAAGAAATTTAGACTTTAAAACGATTGTTTGTTATTTGGATGGTTTCATGTTGTATTGAGTTTTATATGATGATTGATTGATGTTTGTAAATTTTTCGTGAAAAATAATTAAATATTTGTTTCTGGAATTATTTTTATTGGATAGTATGGAAAAAATTAAGCAAGTTACTTTTTTACAGAACTCAATTTCGATTTAATTTGAATTAGTTATGATTTTTTGAAGATTCGAAAAAAGATAGGGATGCTCAGCATCACCCACGCGCTCGCGAATTGAGACAAGCAACAACCGAGCTTGCTGTCTGAATTCCCTAATGCGCGCACGGAACCTGGTCTGATGCCCCCTACGCGTGCAGTAATGCTGCAAGCTTCCCGATCCGCCGAGCTTTCTCGGCCAGCATCTCCCTGTGCGCGCGCGGACGGTATGCAACGCATACCGTCCGTACAACTCACAATTTTTTCGTTTTTCTTCGTTTTTTCATGTTTTTTCATGGAATTAACTTCTGATTTTTTGTGTACTTATATATTTATACATTTACTATTCCTAATTCAATTCTAATTATCATAATTAAATTTATTAATATTTTTTAAATTTAATTCATGATATTAGTATAATTTGAATTTAAAAATAGTTAGTATCTATCTTTTTTTGCTTAATTATCTATCTTATTTTTAAATTTGATTATATCTTATCTTATTTTTAAATTTAAGGTCAGATTTTAAATTTTTAAATTATTTTTTTTTTAAATAATTTGACCTTATTTAAATTTAAAATAAGATAACTATAATCATGTAATTTTAAATAGATGTAAGGTATTTTGCTAACTTTTAAATTTTGTTATTTTATTTATTTAAATTACATTTAAAATCTGAAAAAGATATTCACTTATCTTTTTTAATTTTTTATTTAATTTTTATTTATAAAATAACATTTAAATCTTTAAAAGTAGTTAGCAAATTTTGAAATGATATTTAGGTTGGTTGAAACCTAATTTTTCAAAATGCTAGGTTTAATTTTTTAAATATTTTTTTAATTTCGAAATTTTTTCAAATTTTGAATTTTTTTTAATTAATTATTTAATTTTTGAAATTATTTGTTTAAAATTAAATAAATCCTACATCCAACTATCCAGCTAACTTTGTTGCAGGAGTATGCGTT
This sequence comes from Cannabis sativa, assembly GCF_029168945.1. Taxonomy (NCBI): domain Eukaryota; kingdom Viridiplantae; phylum Streptophyta; class Magnoliopsida; order Rosales; family Cannabaceae; genus Cannabis; species Cannabis sativa. The sequence goes on along the minus strand of NC_083602.1, from coordinate 44,130,698 downwards.
TTAGCTTGTTTGTAAGTTTTCAAAACCTATTATTACTTGATTGCAAATAGCCATGGTTAATTTTTTCCAGATCTAATGATCTGATGGCTCCCTTGGTCAAGTAAATAATTTGTAACAGGTATATTTACAATCTTCTTTCATCTGTGTATGACCTAGCAACATGATAGGACCCATCCAAAGTGTGCCTGTGTGAGCCTATGTGTTTAATTTCATTATAGATACATATAGGTTGTTGTTGCTAAATAAAATGTCATAGTTCTTGATAGATTTTATTTAGGCCCATTTAGTTTTTTTGGGCCTATTCAATTAATAACAGTTGTTCATTTTAAGGTCAAATTCCTCTCTTTTGGGCCTTGTGTGAGAGTTGGGAGCCATAGAAGTGGGTACGACATACTGAACCCAGCACCCCCTCACATGAACTACCCCAATTGTGAAGGCCCATTTGCCTGATTTAAATAACTGTACTAGGTTAATTAAACTAGTTTGACCTAATAAAATTGAATTAGCAACATAATTAACTTTTAAAATATATGAAAATTTATTTTCATTTTAATATTTTAAAGTTAATTTTAAGAAAAACACTTTTAGTTTTAGATATTATTTCTAGACAAACTATTTGTATTTTTCTTGTATTTAATTAAATAAAGAATTTTAACTAACTAGATTCTTTCTGGAGCTTATTTAATTAAATATTCCTATTTAAGTTATAAATTAGTTATTTTAACTGATTTTTCATATCTAACTTAAATTTGAATATTTTATTTAAATTTTAAATCAAGTTGAGGAATCCTAGGCATTAGTTATTAAAGATTCTTAAGATATATTTTAAGTTAGTTTTAAACTTAAAATAGAATATTTTTCAAATTAAGTGGTTACAACTTAATTTTTGATATTTAATTAAATCTAAATTTGAAATTATTTAAGTTTTAGATTTTTTTCTAAACAACTTAAATTAGATATTTTTCAAACTTTTGTTGAAAAGATACTTAGTCAAATAAGATATTTTCTAGATAGTTATTGCTAGACTACTTATTATTTCTAATATTTAAATAGGAAGATATCATACATTGTGAAATTAATTATTTAAATAATTAATTTTGGTACAATTTTATTTAAGTATATTTTTCCTAGTATTAAACTAGAAATTAATAATTAAGCCTTCTCTACACTTAATTATTTATTTCTTGAATTTAATACATTTAATTAAATTGAAAAATTTAAATATCTAAGTTGATTTTCATCATGATACTTAAATATTTATTTTTCATGACACTTAATTAAATAGAAAATTATTTTTAGGTTGAAATTTAATTTTTTAATTTAAATTTAAATAATTTTCAATATATATATATATTTTTATTTTATTAATCAATTTCAAAAAATTGCATTTTAATTATGCAATATTTTTGAATTTATCTTGAAAAATAGATTGAGTTGTAAATTAATTATTTATTTTAATTAATTCTTGGGCCAATTTAAATCAATGATTTTTTCATCTATTAATTAATTTAAAATAAATAAATTAAAATATATTATTAGAAATTGAGTTAACTAGTCAAAAGAAAATCTAGATAGGTGATATTTTTGCTTGAAGTATTTCTTTTCTAAGTTTTATTTTTTTTTTCGAAATTTGTGTAGTTATTATACTTTATCTTTCGAATACAATAAATATATTCTCAAGGAAATTTTTAAGTTGCTAATTAATTTAAATTAATACAACTTAAATTAATCTCCTTAATATTTATATTTAAGATTATTACTAAAATGGAAATAATTAATTTTATTTCAATCACCATCTAAGTATAATTTTATAAATATTATATTAAATTCTTATTTTTGATTTTAATTCTAAATTTGATATTTAATGAATATATTTATTAGAATAATAAAGAAAATACATTTTAAAGAATGAGCTTTATTATTATTAAGATATTCGATCTCCATTGTTGGTTTTACATCGCGTTTGTTTTAGTGAGTAATCCTCCCTAATGGAGGAACGTTCATTAGCAATTTCGCACCGTTTAATCTCGAAAGATAAGTAGTTTGTAAGTATTTTATATGGTATAGATCACCCTAATGGTGGCGACCATATTTGACTTGCAAATTGCGAAACAATGGTAGTAGCTCATAAGATAGAATAGCCTTGACTCTCGCCTAATCTGGACAACACTGGATTCCAATCTTGATCGAATAAAAGGTTGCTAGAATGTTTAACATTTTAGATGAGCTGACAACTCTATTCAATAAATGGGCTTTGACTCTCGCCTAAACGGGACACTGATATCAGTCTATTGAAAACCTTGGAAATTATTTAGGATTGATTTTTTTTTTTTTTTGTATTTTCTCATATCATTCCTACTTGCTATGTGCTTATAATTTCTGAATTGATTTTGTGTTAAACCATTATTAATTTCTATTTGTTGATTTCTATTATTTTGTAGTATCCTGTATTATCATAATGAATCCCATGTCATCACTGTTGACTGAAAATAAGCTGAATGGATCTAACTTTCCTAAATGGAATGAGAACATTAATATTGCTCTCATGGGAGAAAGTGCCTTGTTTGGTTTAACTGAGCCGTCACCTGAAGTGCCTGGGGACAATGCATCCAAAGTTGTGAAAGAAAAGTATGAGCGTTGGCAGAAAGCAAATGACAAAGCTCTATACTTTATGCTTTCCAGCATGGTTGACACGCTCAAAACTCGGTTTTCTAAAACCGAGAAGGCTGCTGAAGTTATGACGAAGTTAAATGAGCTATTCGGTAAGGCATCACTTCAGTCACGCTTTGACGCAACTAAGAAGTACATTAATGCACGGATGGAACCTCATCAAAACGTGCGTGACCATGTTCTCCTCATGGCGAGTTATTTCCAAGAAGCCCAGGATCATGGTGCTGAAATGGACAGTGCTACTCAAGTAAGCCTTATCTTGAATAGCCTGACTCCAACATTTCTACCATACACATCAAATTATGTCATGAATAAGAAGGAAATTGACTTTCATGAATTAGTCAATGATCTTCAAACTTATGAAAATTTGATTGGAGGACCCAAGAAGAAAAAGAGTAAACCTCATAATCCTGGGAATGGTAATGGGACGAACAAACCTGAAGCAAATGTTGCCTCTGCTTCGAAACCCAAATCGAAGAAGAAGTGGAAGAACACCAAGAAGCGAACAAAAGCCATCAAGCACAAAAAGGCTGCTCCTTCTGGTGATGCTACACTTAAGGGAAAGTGTTTCTACTGCAATGACAAAGGTCATTGGAAACCCTAATGTCCTAAACTTCTTGCAAAGAAACAAGGTATTTCCATTTATAAACTTTAAGAGTTTTAGTGAATTATTATCCAATTGGATTTATGATTCTGGACTAACTTTGTTTATTTGTTTTCTTCTTCTTATAGGCCAAGCTACCTGAACTCAGATGAGTTGGATCGGAAAGCTGGACCAAGGGTGAAATCATCCAGATGAAGATGAAGCTCTTCAATTTATTTTTGAATTAATTGTTTTAGTTTAAAGACAATTTGGATTTCAAATTTTAGTTAGGGATATTTATCCCTATTTTTCTCATATTGTTGCAATACATTTTTTTTTTATTATTATAAAGTTTCTTTATTTTCGAATTCAACCATTGCAATTTATGAGATTGAGCTTCATTTACTTTATCTTCATCAATATTTACCACATTATATTTATATGTTTGTATGTGTAAGTGTTTTTATTATTGATGCAAATTCTATAATATTTACAACTCTTCATAGAGTTATATTAAATAAACACTAGAAACAAATTCTATGTTTATTAATGATTGTTCATTCTAATACAATTATTAAGAATTTGTTTAATAAAAGGATCTTTTGATCTGATAGGGGTGGAGAAAAGTTAACAAAAATGTGCAGTTCAACGATCTTTTATATCTAATGAACTCTGGATAGTATTCAACTCCACATCAACTCTATCACACTTAGAGAATCATGATATTTACAACCTTTAGGGGTGGATCATAATCTCTATATACTTAGGGGTGGAGGTTATCCACAATACCCTATATGTATATACTTAGGAGTGGAGTCTATTCCACAATTCCCTACGTAACACATATTTTCTTTAAACATGGAAGTAATATAATGAGTTAGCTATTATCAATATAAATCCTTGATCTTGATTATATGTTCCATTTCGTTTTTATTGTTGTAAGTAAGAGTTTGATTCCTTTAAAAGTTCTTTGTTAAAGTTTCACACTACCTTAATTGAGTGGGAGAATTTTAAAATTCTATACCCATCTTCATCAGGTTGATACTTGTGATAGGTACTTAAGAACTCTATTGAAAAGCAAATCTAACCATACACATGGATAGGTATAACTTATCAGAATTATGAGAATAAGATAAAGAACTCTAGTTCAGTCCATTCGAATGACTTGAACCAAGAATTCTTAATCCTCATAAAATTTTATGGTATCTTAATTTTGATTACTTAATCTCTGGCAAGTATTTTTCACTTCAAATACTAGTCTGCTATGTTGATGACTTAGTCTTAACTTAAAGTTTCAGACTAATACAAAAGTCACAACTAGATAACTCTCCAAACAATCAGCGGTTAAAAGTATCATTTAACCAGACATCTGCTATTGAGTGGGAGCTATCTGAGATGTAATCAAATAGGGAACATTAGAAGATATTCAAGAAAGATTTATGAAAGTGATCTATATGTTAGATATTAAGGAACTGTGTATCAGTTGTCCTGGTATCTCACCAACTCATTTCGAGATTTCATGAGATGGTGCTTACTTTGGGGGTGGAGGAATTGTTCTATAATAATTCAAGCTCTACCAGAGAAGAGTTATAACTTTGTAGATTCGAGATTACAAGAAAGTTATATTGCTGAAGAAAAGTCTACACTGTATGTAACACCCTAACTAGCATAGGCGTATTACGTGATTTTTAAACATACTGTGCAGCTCGTTGCTAATCAACGAGGTTTATGGAAAACGTGATTAATTAAAATTTTTGCTTTTTAATTAAACTTGTAAAATATTTATACAAAATACTCGGGATCCCGATTACAAAACCATTTACAAAAGTTTACTGTCTATACAAAATCCTTGTCGCCTAGCGACTAATTACAAAAATAGCCTCGCTGTCCCGATGATCGTACGCTCCAGGCCTAACCGCCCCGACATGTACAATCTTCACCGGCTCGCTCACGGTCCATCAGCTCTAGCCTTGCCCTTACCTACACGTAAACATAGCACTGTGAGTCGACAGACTCAGTAAGAAAAGCATAATAATAATCATACATAAATCCCGGTCATGATCAGACGCCCATACCCCTGACCATAACCCTAACTGCCGTGTCCAACATGATACTGAGTCCTGAACGTTCATAGGGACGGTACTATTGACAAGTAACAGCCTATACTCGGTCGAACTGGTCATACTCCAGCTGCTAGTCATACTGTAGCCTGTACTGATGTGTTACAGTATCAGCCTATACTCGGTCGAACTGGTCATACTCCAGCTGCTAGTCATACTCTACCCTGTACCGATGTGATACGTCAAATAGTACGGAACCACCAACCTAAGTATCAGCATATACTCGGCACACTGGTCATACTCCAGCTGCTAGTCATACTCTAGCCTGTGCCGATGTGATACAGTGTCAGCCTATACTCGGTCATACTGGTCATACTCCAGCTGCTAGTCATACTCTAGCCTATACCGATGTGACACTGCCGGATGGTTCGAAGCCAACATACATATCTAATGTAATCTAACAGGCTTCCTAACATGCACGCTAAACATGTAATCTATATATGCATACTGTTATACTAATCTTACCTCAATTCCGAATTCGTGTGTGCTTGGTCAACTCGATCGTAACTATTCACGCGCGGCGGATAACAGGCTCCTAAACCATAAAAATCACAACACTATAAGTGATACGCTAAATCACTTCCCGGGGACTTAAACTAGGAACTAAAAGTTTCCCTATCGATAAAAAGCATGGCAATACCCCAAATAACATAAAAACGAGGAAAACTAGGGTTTCTGAAAATCACCCAACCGGCAGACCGGTTGTCCAACCGGAATTCCGGTTCTGGGAATTTTCAAAACCCATCCGGAATTCCGGATGCACAACCGGAATTCCGGTTCCTCGCAGGCAGAAATTCAAAAATTCATAACTCAACCAAATCAAATCCAAATCACACAAAACCTTCCAGACCTGTTCTATATATCCCCTAGAACATTTCTAAAGCAACAAAACCGAGCTTCACACACAGAAACTCATTTCACCATTAAAGGTCAAAGATTGAGTTATAAACTCAAAACTTGACTAAACAACATAACAAGCATCAAACCTAGATTAGAACTACATAATCATGCATAAAAACACTGCAGAAAACAAACTTAAACTCATGCAATAACTACAGCCACCAAATCCTCAATTTTCACTTTGAAAACTAAACTTTTACATAGAAAATCTATAACCTTAAACAACACCACTAATCATGCATTACCAGCAGCTCAAATCAACACAAATAATCTAGAATAAACTTCAGAAATTAACCACAACATACATCAGCAAGAATCCACACAAAATTAAGCATGCAACCTATCAAACTTTCTCAAATTCACATAAAACTTAAAGGAAAGCTAAGGGAAGCATACCAACAACTTGAGATCACTAAAATTTTGCTAAGGAGAGCTTGAATCACCAAGAAAATAACCAGCTTCTTGCTGCTCCAAGAGGGCCGAAAAGAGATAGGAAAAGAGAGAGAGTTTCTTTGAGAAATTTGTAATTTTTCTAAGTTTTGAAAAAAAAATGAAAATAAAAGCCATTTAACTCCTTTTACTTCAGCCAACAAAAGCATTATTAAACATTTAATTTCCACATTTAACATCCACTAAAGGACAAACTAATAATGGGGCAAAATGACCATTTTGCCCCTTCACACTAAAATCACATAAATAACACTAAAGGGGTATTTTTGGGAAATTCTAAATTCCCGGCCATTCCCGACATTCCCAATGTCTAATAAACCGTCCCACACTACTAACGTACTAAGTTGTGATTTTACTGAGCTAAACACCGAGTTCCATGTTACTGGGCACCGGAAATGCAAAATTATGAAAACTACTAAATGACATAAAATGCATCTCAGAATTCAATAATAACAATATAAATAATTAGTTAAATAGCTATAAATAATTTTCATAATTAAACATGATTAACTGCTAATTTCCAAATTAAACTAAGCGGTCTTTACAACTATTCCCCCCTTAAAAGGATTTCGTCCCCGAAATCTAACCTGAATAACTCTGGGTATTGAGCTCTCATATCTGATTCTAGCTCCCATGTGGCTTCCTCCACCTTGCCGTTTCTCCAGAGAACCTTGACCAATGCTATGGTCTTATTCCGAAGGACTTTATCCTTTCTATCCAGGATCTGCACTGGCTGTTCTTCGTAAGACATATCTGCCTGCAGTTCTAGGCTCTCATAACTGAGTATATGAGAGGGATCTGAAACGTATTTTCTCAACATCGAGACATGGAATACATTGTGAACTGTAGATAAAGCTGGAGGCAATGCTAACCGGTATGCCACTTGACCTATCTTCTCGAGAATCTCGAAAGATCCTGTAAATCTAGGGCATAACTTGCCTCTTTTCCCGAAACGTTTGATCCCCTTCATTGGAGATACTCGTAAAAACACATGGTCCCCTACTTAGCACTCAACATCTCTGCGTTTCGGATCTGCGTAACTTTTCTGTCTACTCTGTGAGGCAAGCATTCTAGCTTTTATCTTCTCTATTGCCTCATTGGTCTGCTGCACTGACTCCGGACCTAAGTACTTCCTCTCCCCTGTCTCATCCCAGTGGATGGGAGATCTACATTTCCTACCATATAACAGTTCATAGGGAGCCATCCCTATCGTACTCTGATAACTGTTGTTGTAAGAAAATTCTATCAACGGTAGGTATTTATTCCAAGAGCCTTCAAAATCCATAACACAGGCTCGTAACATGTCCTCCAATATCTGAATTGTCCTTTCGGACTGAACATCTGTCTGAGGATGGAATGCTGTACTGAATTTCAGTTTTGTACCCATTGCTCGTTGCAAACTCTGCCAAAACTTGGAGGTGAACTTCGGATCCCTATCCGAAACTATAGACTTCGATACCCCGTGAAGTCTAACAATCTCTTTAACGTACAATTCTGCCAACTGATCCACTGTAAATGTTGTTCTAACAGGCAGAAAATGAGCAGATTTTGTGAATCGATCCACCACTACCCAGATGGAATTGAATAAGCCCGTGGTTCTAGGTAACCCAACCACGAAATCCATCATGATATCTTCCCACTTCCATTAAGGTAGGGTTAAAGGCTGCAACAACCCTGCTGGTCTCTGATGTTCAGCCTTAATCTGCTGACAAGTGAGGCATCTCGATACGAATCCTACCAAATTCTTCTTCATACAGCTCCACCAGAAGTACAGTTTAAGATCTTGGTACATCTTAGTGGTGCCGGGATGCAGAGAATAAAGGGTAGAATGAGCCTCTTCAAAGATCTCATTCCTGAGTTCTACAATATTCGGAACACAAACCCTAGCTTTATACAGAAGCATCCCGTTGTCTGACACTGAAAAGTCCCTGGCTTGACCATTCAAAATCTCCTCTCTGATTTTTACTAACTCTGGATCGGTCATCTGAGCGACTTTAATTCTTTCCAACAGATCAGATTGCAGCGTTAAGTTGTGAAGCTGACCTACCACAAACTCAATGCTGGATCTAACCATGTCCTCTGCTAGCTGAGGTGAGATCTAAACCATGCTAGCTACCTGCCCGGGACCCTTCCTGCTCAGGGCATCGGCCACTACATTGGCCTTCCCAGGGTGATAGAGAATCTCACAGTCGTAATCTTTCACTAATTCAAACCAACGTCTCTGTCTCATGTTCAAATCTTATGGAGTAAAGAAATACTTGAGACTTTTATGGTCCGTATAGATTTCACACCTTTCTCCGTAAAGGTAATGCCGCCAAATCTTCAATGCAAAAACCACCGCGGCCAACTCTAGATCATGAGTCGGGTATCGCTGTTCATAATCCTTTAACTGACGAGAGGCATAAGCGATGACCCGATCGGCTTGCATCAGCACACACCCCAGACCCTGTCTGGATGCATTGCAGTAAACTACGAATTTCTCGTTGTCTGAAGGCAAAGCTAGCAGTGGAGCGGTAATCAACCTCTGCTTCAGCTCCTGAAAACTAGCTTTGCACTTGTCTGACCAGACAAATCGCTGATTCTTCTTTGTAAGTTCGGTTAAGGGCATTGAAATTTTGAAAACCCTTCCACGAACCTACGGTAGTACCCAGCTAAACCCAAGAAGCTTGTAATCTCTGTCACTGTCTTCGGTCTCGGCCAATCCCTAACGGATTCTATCTTCCTGGGATCCACCTTGATCCCATCTTTGCTCACAATATGCCCTAAGAAGGACACCTGAGATAACCAAAATTCACATTTCTTGAACTTGGCATAAAGCTTGTGTTCCCGAAGCCGTTGCAAAACCATCTGAAGATGTAACTCATGCTCCTCTTCTGACTGAGAGTACACAAGGATGTCGTCGATAAACACAATCACACAGATATCGAGGAAATCCTTGAATACTCTATTAATCAAATCCATAAACGCTGCAGGAGCGTTGGTTAGTCCAAACGACATAACCAGAAATTCATAATGTCCATACCTATTACGGAAAGCCGTCTTCGGAATGTCCTCCTCTCGGATTTTCAACTGATGAGAACCTGGGCGGAGATCAATCTTAGAAAAGACCGTCTTCCCTTGAAGTTGATCAAACAGATCATCGATTCTAGGTAGTGGATATTTATTCTTCACTGTTAGCTTGTTCAATTCTCTGTAATCGATGCACATCCTCATAGTTCCATCTTTCTTCTTGACGAATAAAACTGGGGCTCCCCAAGGTGACACACTAAGCCGGATAAACCCTATGTCAAGCAACCCCTGGAGCTGAATCTTTAATTCCTTAAGTTCAGCTGGCGCCAAATCTATTACGAAATCTATCTCCCGCTGAGGTGGTAACCCTTGAAGTTCTTCGGGAAAAACATCTAAAAATTCCCGAACCACCTTGATGTCTTCTGGCCGAATGGTATCTGGCCGAGTGGTGTGTTGGAAATTATTTTACCAGGATCTAGATTTACTAACAAGTATGTTGGATTAACAACCTAATATGAATTCTAAAACAATGAAAATAAACACATATAAAGTTAGAAAACCTTACAGTGGGTGCAGCGGAATAATATGACTCCTTCCGTTCAGATCTCTAGCCCTTGATTCCTTTCTGTAGCAGAGCATCACCAAGATCTGAACCTGGATCTTCTTTGATGCAGAAATTCCATAGTCTTCCATACTATGATTGAGATACCACTTGATGTGTGTGGGCACTACTCATCTCACAAGGATTTCGAAATTTCTCTCTATTTTTCTCTCTTAATTTCGTGGCTGATAGCATGCAAGAGAAGAGACACAAAGGTTGCTTTATATAGGGAAAAGGGAGAGCACAACTTTCCAAATAAACAGTTTCCTCTTTTACTGTGTAATTGATTAACTGCCTTATTTAGTGTGATCCACCACTTTCCTATTATAGCTAGGCTTTGATTAGCAATTACATGGCAATTAAAAATGAAAATAATAATTGGGAAACACAAAGGGAGTGCCCGGCCATAGAGGGAAATGGGCCTCACTTGGATTTTGCAGTTTCCTCAATTTTATTTCTATTTCTCCAAAAATGCCATTTTTCCAATTCTAATCATTTAAATGACAAAACTAATTATTTAATAACTAAAATAGATTATTAAATAATATTGTCATTTAAAATAATTATTAATTAGACATACAAAGTCTCTTAATTAATAATTAAACCTAGAAACCCTTTTCTTTACGATTTCATCCTTAAACTGTGAGAATTCATAAAGTAGACATAGTCTAACTTTTAGAATTATAATTGATTAATTAAAATCAATTAACTGAGTCTTACAAGCAGTATGGCCTCAACTAGTATGGGGACCATGGGTATATATAACCGAGCTTCCAATAAGTCGAACCGAATTTACCAAGTAAATTCCCTAACTTATTAATTCCTTATTGAATCCACACTTAGAACTTGGAATTGCACTCTCAGTCATATAGAAACGCTCTATATGTTCCACGATATAGACACGTCATTAGTTATCCATTGTTATAACCCTAATGTGATCAATGATCCTCTATATAGATGATTTACACTGTACAGGGATTAAATTACCGTAACACCCTACAATGTATTTTATCCTTAAAACACTTAACCCTGTATAAATGATATTTCACCTAAGTGAAATGAGATCTCCACCATTTATCTTCGTTTGGTTAAGCTCGAAGGAAATCATCCTTTACTTCTATTTGCCAAATAGAAGCTATAGATTCCATATTTATGTTAGCGCTCCCCCACTCAATTGTATTACCGTGTTCCCAAAATGTACGTATTACCCTGATACAAAACTGGGCTTAACTAACAAATCAATGAACACGAGTAACACTCTTGAAATTGAGCCTAACCATATCAGGATTTCGATCATTCGATCTAGGATCAACAGTTGATATTGAATTGAATAGATATTACGGTAAATTTTAACATATCTAATCAAAGTTCAATATCGGTCCCTTTCGATGTATACTCCATACATCCGATACTGGTAAACTTTGCCAATGTCCTGGAAAGGACATAACACTTTTCCAAGGTGTAAGAATACCTATCGCTGATTATACCATGTCAGTCTAAATCCAGTGTTTTGACAAATCAGGGAATCTACTTTTGAACATATAATAAAGATTATATTCCACTGTGCTTACAACACTATAATCTTTAACCAACTCATATGTTCTGGACTTAAAAAGAATTCATACATTATATACATATAATCATGAAATAAATCATGTGAACCATGCAACAGAAAATGTTATTTCTGATCTTTATTAATAAGTAAATCTGATTATATGAAATGAGTTTTATTTAGGGCAGAAAACCCAACAAACTCCCACTTGCACTAATATAAAACAAAAAGTGCATTTCAAATAATCATTAACACCTTGATATTCCTATCAAGTGTAATAGTAGTAAACTCCTCATAATGGGATCTGACAGGTTGAATTAAACACAACCTCTTCTCCACCATTACTCTTCCTTAATCACAAAATCCTTGATAATGTGAAATTCCTCTCTATATGTCTACTCTTTTGGGATACTGGATTCTAGACTTTTGGGCAACTACTCTTTCGTTATTCAGGAAGTAACCCTAGTAGTTAAGGCAAGTTGGAACACTGCCACAAATGTATAGAACTTTCCTTAGACTGAATAAGTATCTATCCTGCAACTTTTAACATTCAGTCTCTCTCTGGTAGACCAAGAGATTTCAGATAGGTTTTTACACTTCTCCAAAATCGCTACTCCACCCCCAAAGTAATCACCATCTTATCAGCAGACTTTCTAGCACAAAGGCAAGTCTCAAAATCTGATGTGGTGTAGTCTAAGAGTTTCAAACAAACACCCTTATTGACTAACATATAGTTCCTCTTCTTAATCTTAAAATTTACTTGATTGTCTTCCAATGTTCTTCTCCTGGATTAATCTGATACTTACTCATTACTCCCACTCAACAACAGGTGTCTGGTCTAAGGCATACTAAAGCATATCTGAGACCTCTCACTGTTGATTTAAGAAATTCTTTCATGGCTTTATCTTCTCTGGAATAGTTGAGACTTTTCCTTAGATAAATAAAATCTATATCTAAGAAGTTGTGAAGCTTCTATAGATTTCCATTGGAAAGAAAATGCTCCAGCATCTTACTAAAGTAAGTTGCTTGCATTAGAGTAAGTAATTACCAGGTATACCACAAGCCATAGGTTTAGATAAACTCAAACCTACACTACTAGGAACAGGAAGTTTTGTTAAGTCCATTGAATAGACTTATTAACGAAAATTTCCTTTCATGTCCTTGTAATAGAAAACTTTAGGTTACTCCATGTGAATGGATCAAACCATAGTTCTCTTGGCTTTCTTCTTAGTTTCTTATCTTGACAATCCATTACTTGTTTAAACTCACAATGGATTTTAATCACTAGTGTCTTCCAAGAAGGTGAGTTCCTAGAAACTCTCCCACTACAACAAGGTACCGTGAACTATGTCAAAGAGAACTAAATGGTATAGACCTCTTCAGTTGTGTTAAGACAACAGAGGCAGTGGGATCATCTTGTAATGAATAAGATGATAGAACACTTATGGAATCAAGAAAAAATATCTCCTTTATTTGCTACTTTACTTTTAGACTTAGTCATTTTCTTAGAAAAGTAGTATTTGTTTAAACAAACACTTTCTTATCTAATGACTATGGGATGCTCCACCCCGAATCACTTAGAATAGCTAACAAACATGCAAACCAGGGTTAGCAGTTCTAGCTTTTTTTAAAGATTTTGATTAGGTCATCCATGAATCTAGTAATGATTTACATTAAGTATACAACCATTACATCATTATGAAATTACCATATAAGGATTTAGCCAACGACTAGTAACTAATCATCAATATGCAACTCGAATTTCTGGGGAGGTAAGTTTGGATATAATTCAAAAAATCAAATTAATGATCTTTGAACTGCATATCTACTAACTTTTTCTCCACCCCTATCAGTTCGCAAGATCTTTAACCACTTACCATTGCTAGAAATTCATGAAATTTTCAAACATTTCAAATTTCTTTTGCGTACGGTAAAATCTAGAGTGATCGTTTTAAGAATACAACGAAAACTCATATCCACCCCTGAATGTACATCCATCTACGAATGAGATGAACTTACTTTCAGTGGATATAGGCATATTAACTCTTTGCAGAGAATGATCTTGTCAAAACCACTATGAACAAGATACAAATGCCATAGATTTATAAAATATGTGGTTGTATCTTTTGATGACTTAAGTTTAGTTACATCAAAGAGTTTTTAGAATAGTGCAAGTGGATTCTGGTCACAGAATACTAAACTCATACAGTTTGAATCCATTGATAGAAAATGGTTATGAAACACTTGTGAAAGTGTAACTGTATAATTAGTAATTCTTTCTTGGACAACCACTACTAATCTAACTCTATGATTTGCCTATACAAGTAGGAGATATCTAAGATTGAGGATTTATATCATTTAGGGATAGAATTTCGGGAATATAATCATATGCGTCATCTAATCTCTTAAGAGAAAATATGACTTTATATGATTTATAGACCATTCATCCAATGATATGTTATAAGCTAATTCGAAATGAATAAGCTAAGAGGAATTAGGATAATTTCGTTTTAAATAAGAATCCAACGATGCTTCGATTAGCGAGAGTCAAAGTAATCTTATTTATACAATCTTCTTGTTTCATATTGTAAAATACTAGTCTAAGGTGTCATCAATTGATGAACAGTTAGATGTTGCATATACAATATTTATCTTTCGAGATCTAACACTATTATGTTAGTCTAATGGTGAAAATCCATTAGGGATTCATCTCATTAGAAAAACAAATCAAGTTAGACCAACAATGAAGATTCGAAATTAAACTACAATTTAATAACAGAAAATAACATGGTTCAATACAAATTCATACACAATTCAGAAATTATGAAGCACATAGCAAGTAGGAATGACAAGTGAAAATACTAAAACATACAATCCTAAATAATTTCCAAGGTTTTCAACAAACTGATATCAGTGTCCCGTTTAGGCGAGAGTCAAAGCTACCATTCATTGAATAGAGTTGTCAGCTCATCTAAAATGTCAAACATTCTAGCAACCTTTTATTCGATCAAGATGTGAATCCGCGTTGTCCCGTTTAGGCGAGAGTCAAGGCTATTCTATCTTATGAGCTTCCACCATTGTTTCATATTCTTGCAAGTCTTATACAGTCGCCACCATTAGGGTGGTCATAAACTATATAAAAAAAAAACTTACAAGATTACTTATCTTTCGAGATTAAACGGTGCTAACTTGCTAATGAACGTTCCTCCATTAGGGAGGATTACTCACTAAAACAATAGCTATGTAAAACCAACAATGGAGATCGAATATCCTAATAATAATAAAGCTCATTATTTAATGAAGGGTTGTATTTTCTTCTAATATTTATTTTAATCCATTTATTTTAAAAATATATTTATTTAATTAAAATTTCCAATTTAGAATGAAAAATTCCAAATATAAATTTTAATTTAATATTTATAAATTATACTTAGATGGATAAATAACGTGAATTATTTCCATCTTAGTAATAATTTCCATAAATATTTAGAAAATTATTCAATTTAAGTTGTTTCAAAATTAATTTGAATTAATTTACAACTCAAATTTAATTTTCTATAAATATATATTGCATTTTCGAAAATGCTTTAAAATAAAATAAAATAAATCCTGGAAAATTATCTAATTTTATGTTGGCCCAAAATTAATTAATAAAAATTAATTTTCAACAAAAAATATAATTTTCCTATTTAATTAAATATCTAAGAAAAATTTCAAATATTTAAGTATCATGATTAAAAAATCAACTTAAATATTAATTTTCTATTTAATTAAATACACTAGAAAAATACTTCAAGCAAAACAGATAATATCTATCTAGACTTTCATAGACTAATTAATCCAATTTCTAATTATAATATATTTTAGTTCATTTATTTTAATTAACCATCAAATGAAAAAGTCACTGATTTAAGTTGGTCCAAAATTAAATAAATAATTTTCAACTTTAATCTATTTTTCAAATAAAATTTGAAATTTCTGCATTAAAGAAATGCAATTTCGAAATTTTGGGAAATGATTAATAAAATAAAATAAAATATATTTTGAAAATTATTCAAACTTAAGTTATTCTGAAATAAAATTCCAAACTTAAAATAATTTTCAACTTTAATTAAATAACATGAAAATAACAATATTAAAGTATCATGATGAAAATCAACTTAGATATTGAAATTTTCAATTTAATTAAATGTATTAAATTCAAGAAATAAATAATTAAGTAAAGAGCAAACTTAATTATTAATTCTAGTTTAATACTAGGAAAATATTCTAAACTTAGATTGTACCAAAATTAATTATGAGACAATTAATTTCACAATCAATGATATTTTCCTATTTAATATTAGAAATAATAACTAGTACTAGAAATAACTATCTAGAATATATCATTGACTAAGTGTTTTTCTAAAATTAACTTTAAAATATTACAATGAAAAATAAATTTCATATATTTTAAAAGTTAATTATGTTGCTAATTCAATTTTAATTAGGTTAGACTAATATAATTAACCTAATACAATTATTTAAATAAGGCAAATGGGCCTTCACAATTGGGGTAGTTCATGTCAGGGAGCTGGGTTCAGTATGTCGTACCCACTTCTATGGCCCCCAACTCTCACACAAGGCCCAAAAGAGAGGAATTTAACCTTAAAATAAACAATTGTTATTCATTGAATAAGCCCAAATCTAATTGGGCCTAAACAAATTTCCTTATGTCAAAATTTATTTTAGCAACCTAGTCCATTTACTTAGTAAAAACTTAAATGGGCTTCCCATATGCATCTAAGCCCAAAAGCAAACATATAGGCTCACACAGGTCAAATGATTTGGATGGACCCTATCATGTTACTAGGTTTACACAGATGAAAGAAGTACAAAATTTACCTGTTACAAATTATTTATAAGATCTATCGTCAATTGGACTATGATTAAAATCAGATCAATGGATCATGATCTGTCAACAAGTTAATCATAGCAATTTAGATCAGATAAATAATAGGTTTGTTAAAAAGTTTTGAATAAACAATATAAACAAACAAACATTGTCCATGTAACAGATGTGAATCAAGATATTAATATAATTAAATTATTATTCTTAAACTAACCAAATAAAGGAAACTAATTTTAAAATATCTAGGTTTATTTGAATCAAATTAAATTAAATATCTAATAAGATCAATGATTTAAAAGGAAAGAATCTCCAATATCACTTTCAGATCTTATAATTTAATAAAATAAACCAATTTTAAAATAGATTTGGTTAAATAATAATTACCATAATTATATGTCAAAATATCTCAAATTAAGCAATATTCAAATCTCTACAAAAATATCTATGTTATTTAAATATTTAAGATATGATTTATAAATTTCTAATAAGGAAAAAAATGATATATATAGAAAAAAATATCATTTTTAAACTTATAATTTATAAATAATTAAATATTTAACAAAATAACAAATTTTTGAATTTGAAAACATTATGGTAAGTATATCTATAAAAATATCTATGTTAATTTCAAATTTATTAATTATTTAATTTGTCATATAAGATAATTTTAATATAATATTTTAAATAAAAAGACAAAGTTATCTTTTAATTTAAAATATCTTAAATATCAAAATATCTAATCTTATAATTAAATAATAAATAAATATTAAAGAACTTAACAACTTTTTTAAATCTGACCATAATAGGAAATATTTAAAAATTAGAAACAATCCAAAATAGAAATATTTAAAATTGGAAAAATTCCAAATTAAAAATATTTAAAATTGGAAACATTTCAATTTAGAAATATTTAAAAAAGGAAAAATGAATTTTTGGGAAACAAACCCATGAAAAAATTGGATTTTTGGGAAAAAATCCCAAAAATCGCAACTTTGGGTTTGGCTGCCCAGTAGGCTGCAACTGCAGCCCAGGAGGGCTGCTAGCAGCCCATACGCGCGCGGAGAGGGTGAAGCTGGGCGAGAAATCTCGGCGCCAGCAGGGTTTTCGTGGGCGTATTTGGGCGGACAGCAGGGTGCACATGGGCTGGATGCTCAGCTCACGCGCGCGGAGGAGGAGCTTGTCCGAAGCTCCTGGGCGTGCGATTGAGCATCCATGCATACCCGGAATCCAATTTTTTCAAAATTCATAACTTTCTCAATTTTTATCGGAATCGAGTTCCGTAAAAAACAAAATTGCTTAATTTTTCACAAGGAATCCAAATAAAATATTTTCAAAAATTGAAAAAATATTTTTCATGGAAAACGAAACTGTACAACATCAACATTCATCAAACAACACATAAACCAACATGAAGCCATCCAAATCAACACAGAAACATGCATTCATCGTTTTAATTCATATTACATGAAAGTAAATCATTACCATGGCTCTGGTGCCAGTTGTTGGAAATTATTTTACCAGGATCTAGATTTATTAACAAGTATGTTGGATTAACAACCTAATATGAATTCTAAAACAATGAAAATAAACACATATAAAGTTAGAAAACCTTACAGTGGGTGCAGCGGAATAATATGACTCCTTCCGTTCAGATCTCTAGCCCTTGACTCCTTTCTGTAGCAGAGCATCACCAAGATCTGAACCTGGATCTTCTTTGATGCAGAAATTCCATAGTCTTCCCTACTATGATTGAGATACCACTTGATGTGTGTGGGCACTACTCATCTCACAAGGATTTCGAAATTTCTCTCTATTTTTCTCTCTTAATTTCGTGGCTGATAGCATGCAAGAGAAGAGACACAAAGGTTGCTTTATATAGGGAAAAGGGAGAGCACAACTTTCCAAATAAACAGTTTCCTCTTTTACTGTGTAATTGATTAACTGCCTTATTTAGTGTGATCCACCACTTTCCTATTATAGCTAGGCTTTGATTAGCAATTACATGGCAATTAAAAATGAAAATAATAATTGGGAAACACAAAGGGAGTGCTCGACCATAGAAGGAAATGGGCCTCACTTGGATTTTGCAGTTTCCTCAATTTTATTTCTATTTCTCCAAAAATGCCATTTTTCCAATTCTAATCATTTAAATGCCAAAACTAATTATTTAATAACTAAAATAGATTATTAAATAATATTGTCATTTAAAATAATTATTAATTAGACGTACAAAGTCTCTTAATTAATAATTAAACCTAGAAACCCTTTTCTTTACGATTTCATCCTTAAACTGTGAGAATTCATAAAGTAGACATAGTCTAACTTTTAGAATTATAATTGATTAATTAAAATCAATTAACTGAGTCTTACAAGAAGTATGGCCTCAGCTAGTATGGGGACCATGGTATTGGGTATATATAACCGAGCTTCCAATAAGTCGAACCGAATTTACCAAGTAAATTCCCTAACTTATTAATTCCTTATTGAATCCACACTTAGAACTTGGAATTGCACTCTCAGTCATATAGAAACGCTCTATATGTTCCCGGATATAGACACGTCATTAGTTATCCATTGTTATAACCCTAATGTGATCAATGATCCTCTATATAGATGATTTACACTGTACAGGGATTAAATTACCGTAACACCCTACAATGTATTTTATCCTTAAAACACTTAACCCTGTATAAATGATATTTCACCTAAGTGAAATGAGATCTCCACCATTTATCTTCGTTTGGTTAAGCTCGAAGGAAATCATCCTTTACTTCTATTTGCCAAATAGAAGCTATAGATTCCATATTTATGTTAGCGCTCCCCCACTCAATTGTATTACCGTGTTCCCAAAATGTACGTATTACCCTGATACAAAACTGGGCTTAACTAACAAATCAAAGAACACGAGTAACACTCTTGAAATTGAGCCTAACCATATCGGGATTTCGATCATGTGATCTAGGATCAACAGTTGATATTGAATTGAATAGATATTACGGTAAATTTTAACATATCTAATCAAAGTTCAATATCGGTCCCTTCCGATGTATACTCCATACATCCGATACTGGTAAACTTTGCCAATGTCCTGGAAAGGACATAACATTTTTCCAAGGTGTAAGAATACCTATCGCTGATTATACCATGTCAGTCTAAATCCAGTGTTTTGACAAATCAGGGAATCAACTTTTGAACATATAATAAAGATTATATTCCACTGTGCTGACAACACTATAATCTTTAACCAACTCATATGTTCTGGACTTAAAAAGAATTCATACATTATATACATATAATCATGAAATAAATCATGTGAACCATGCAACATAAAATGTTATTTCTGATCTTTATTAATAAGTAAATCTGATTATATGAAATGAGTTTTATTTAGGGCATAAAACCCAACATGGTGTCCATCACCACGGCCAGAAACCCTAAACACCCACCATGCAATAACTCTCTAGCTGACAAGGCCGAAATCACCGGGACCCAAGATCCCCGAACCGTACCAACAAACACAAAAAGTTCCTCACTTTCCGGTTGGAAGATCACCATCTTCCTTTTGCAATCAATACTAGCCGAATATTTCGATAGGAAATCCATTCCTAAGATAATATCGAACTCTACTAAGCTCATCTCTATCAAGTCAGCACTTAACTCTCTACCATCTATTCTGATCGGCATAGACCTAATCCACCTTTTGGAGATAACTAACTCTCCGCCAGGTAATAGGGTTGCAAACCCTGATTCATATCTATCATACGGTCTATCCAATTTACTAAAGATTCTGGCTGCCACATAAGAATGTGTAGCCCCAGAATCAAACTGCACTGAGTAAAACGAGTTATTAGCTGAAAGCTGACCTGTTACGACTGAGGGGCTAGCATCTACATCAGCCTGGGTGATGGCGAACACCCTAGTTGGAGTGGGTATCGCCGGAGCCCTCGGTGCCTCTGATCGGAGCTGGGGACAATCCCTCTTGAAGTGTCCGGGCATGCCACAGTGAAAGCATCCTTGACCTTTGCATTCACCCCGATGGTGCCTTTTGCAGCTGGGGCACTCAGAATAAGAAAACCGGGTCTCTGCACCACTAGGACGACTACCTCTACTCTAGTTCCCCCGGAACCTCTTGTTCTGACTCGAGCCAGCGGATGCAGTGGATGTTCTCCTCTTCTGGTCCATGGCCGAACCACTACTCCCCCTGCTAAAGCCTGATGCAGGAGGTGTAGGAGCCCCGCCACTCGCTGGAGTACTAGCTAACTCCGACATACATCCAACTGCGCCCTCAGCTCGCAGTGCCTTCTTCACCATCTCAGCATAGGTGGTCTTGTCGTCGGTGGTGATCATCAGGTCATGTTTGATTTTCACATTTAACCCGTCCAGTTACTTCTCCTTCTTGCTGAAGTCGATTGGCACTATTCCCGAGGCTAACCTCGCCAACCGGTCGAACTGAGTAGTATACTCTGTCACGCTCATATTCTCCAGCTGGGTCAGGTGGGCGAACTCTTTCCTCTTGGCGCTTCTGACCGCCTCGTTATAGTACTTGGCGTTGAAGAGTTCCTGGAACCTTTCCCAGGTCATGGTAGTGACGTCATGGATCTGAGACACCATGTCCCACCAGACAGGAGCGTCTTCTTGGAACTGGAAAGTGGCACACACCACTTTGTCATTCCCGGTGACACCCATAAAATTCAGAATTTTGGTGATCACCGTTAGCCACTGTTCGACCTTCATCACATCTGGACCTCCCAGAAAGACCGGAGGTGCTTGCTTCCGAAACCTTTCATACAAAGGTTCCATTCTGTTAGCTGCTACAACTATTTCGGCCTGAGCAGCAGGGGCGGGTGCCACTGGAACTTCTGGCACAGGCACTGAAGGAGCACCCTACTGCCTCAGTCTCTCAATCTCTAAGTCTTGTTCCTCTATCCTGGCTGGCATCTCAGCAAACCTAACTTCCCAATTCTGGGCTCCCTCATCGGCTTGGGCAGCCTGAGCAGCCTGTGGCGGGTTCTCATCACCCCGACCACGAGCCCTGCCCCTGGGACCTCTACCTCGGCCCCTAGCTTGCGGGGGAAACTGAGCTCCCTGTCCCTGATTCGACCCCACTGAATTGCCCTGGCTCCTGGTAATCTGCCTGGCGTCCATCTAGTCGGAACCGCCTGCAAAACAAAGAGTTGGCATATCAGGTCGTGTTCAAGGAGAGCTTACTAATGCCGCTTAATTTGGAAATTAAAAACGAAACATGCGCCTATTCTACTATCAGGCTACTAACATGCTTCCTATCAGGCTTTTCTTATTTCATAAAAATTAAATAAACTACTAAAGCAATAAAAGCTTACTGAACCGTAGAACGAGCTAATTACTGATGATGATTGTACATGTCGTGACGATCTTCGGAAGACAACCTGGCGGCTCTGATACCAAATTGTAACACCCTAACTAGCATAAGCGCATTACGTGATTTTTAAACATACTGTGCAGCTCGTTGCTAATCAACGAGGTTTATGGAAAACGTGATTAATTAAAATTTTTGCTTTTTAATTAAACTTGTAAAATATTAATGCAAAATACTCGGGATCCCGATTACAAAACAATTTACAAAAGTTTACTGTCTATACAAAATACTTGTCGCCTAGCGACTAATTACAAAAATAGCCTCGCTGTCCCGATGATCGTACGCTCCAGGCCTAACCGCCCCGACATGTACAATCTTCACCGGCTCGCTCATGGTCCATCAGCTCTAGCCTTGCCCTTACCTACACGTAAACATAGCACTGTGAGTCGACAGACTCAGTAAGAAAAGCATAATAATAATCATACATAAATCCCGGTCATGATCAGACGCCCATACCCCTGACCATAACCCTAACTGTCGTGTCCAACACGATACTGAGTCCTGAACATTCATAGGGGAAGTACTATTGACAAGTAACAGCCTATACTCGGTCGAACTGGTCATACTCCAGCTGCTAGTCATACTCTAGCCTGTACCGATGTGTTACAGTATCAGCCTATACTCGGTCGAACTGGTCATACTCCAGCTGCTAGTCATACTCTAGCCTGTACCGATGTGATACGTCAAATAGTACGGAACCACCAACCTAAGTATCAGCCTATACTCGGCACACTGGTCATACTCCAGCTGCTAGTCATACCTACAGCTTTGTCTGTAGATGTGATACAGTGTCAGCATATACTCGATCATACTGGTCATACTCCAGCTGCTAGTCATACTCTAGCCTATACCGATGTGACACAGTCGGATGGTTCGAAGCCAACATACATATCTAATGTAATCTAACAGGCTTCCTAACATGCACGCTAAACATGTAATGTATATATGCATACTGTTATACTAATCTTACCTTAATTCCGAATTCAGGTGTGCCGGTCAACCTGACTGTAACTATCTGCGCGACGGATTACAGGCTCCTAAACCATAAAAATCACAACACTATAAGTGATACGCTAAATCACTTCCCGGGGACTTAAACTAGGAACTAAAAGTTTCCCTATCGATAAAAAGCATGGCAATACCCCAAATAACATAAAAACGAGGAAAACTAGGGTTTCTGAAAATCACCCAAACGGCAGACCGGTTGTCCAACCAGAATTCCAGTTCTGGGTATTTTCAAAACCCATCCGGAATTCTTGATGCACAACCGGAATTCGGGTTCCTCGCAGGCAGAAATTCATAAATTCATAACTCAACCAAATCAAATCCAAATCACACAAAACCTTCCAGACCTGTTCTATATATATCCCCTAGAACATTTCTAAAGCAACAAAACCGAGCTTCACACACAGAAACTCATTTCACCATTAAAGGTCAAAGATTGAGTTCTAAACTCAAAACTTGACTAAACAACATAACAAGAATCAAACCTAGATTAGAACTACATAATCATGCATAAAAACACTGCAGAAAACAAACTTAAACTCATGCAATAACTACAGCCACCAAATCCTCAATTTTCACTTTGAAAACTAAACTTTTACATAGAAAATCTATAACCTTAAACAACACCACTAATCATGCATTACCAGCAGCTCAAATCAACACAAATAATCTAGAATAAACTTCAGAAATTAACCACAACATACAGCAGCAAGAATCCACACAAAATTAAGCATGCAACCTATCAAACTTTCTCAAATTCACATAAAACTTAAAGGAAAGCTAAGGGAAGCATACCAACAACTTGAGATCACTAAAATTTTGCTAAGGAGAGCTTGAATCACCAAGAAAATGGCCAGCTTCTTGCTGCTCCAAGAGGGCCGAAAAGAGAGAGGAAAAGAGAGAGAGTTTCTTTGAGAAATTTGTAATTTTTCTAAGTTTTGAAAAAAAAAATGAAAATAAAAGCCATTTAACTCCTTTTACTTCAGCCAACAAAAGCATTATTAAACATTTAATTTCCACATTTAACATCCACTAGAAGACAAACTAATAATGGGGCAAAATGACCATTTTGCCCCTTCACACTAAAATCACATAAATAACACTAAAGGGGTATTTTTTGGAAAATTCTAAATTTCCGGCCATTCCCGACATTTCCAATGTCTAATAAACTGTCCCACACTACTAACATACTAAGTTGTGATTTTACTGAGCCAAACACCGAGTTCCATGTTACCGGGCACTGGAAATGCAAAATTATGAAAACTACTAAATGACATAAAATGCATCTCAGAATTCAATAATAACAGTATAAATAATTATTTAAATAGCTATAAATAATTTTCATAATTAAACATGATTAACTGCTAATTTCCAAATTAATTTAAGCGGTCTTTACACTGTATTATCTCAATTCCATATTTTAAAATATGAGAGATATGTCTTCTGTTAATTCAGATGTACTTTTAAAACAATAAAGATTTCAGTATCCCTTGATGAGTAAAGCATATAGTAAAGGATGTTTTATAAGTGTATTTATGAACTAGTTTCCAGAAATTTGGATGGATTCAAATATACTACACTTGATCTGAAGATCAAGACATCAGATTGACCTATTTGCATACTTTGTTTTACATTAGTGCAAGTGGGAGTTTGTTGGGTTTTACGCCCTAAATAAAACGCTTTACAATCTGATTAGTTATCAATACAAGAAATTTGAAGTGATTAATGTTTGCATGAATTTTACATGCTAATGGTTTAATATGTTCATTACATTCACACACACAAAATTAGTTAAATCCAGATCATATGTTTATTCACAATTACAGTATCGGCAACACAGTGGAATGTGTTTGTGATCATATGAATCAAAAAAATAGGTCCCTGTTTCATTAGTGTTTTGGATTTACACTAATGTGATAATCAGCGATGATGTGTACTTACACTTGGAGTAAGTGTTATGTTCTTTCCAGGACATTAGTAAAGTATACTAGTTTCGAATGTATGGAGTATACATTGGACTGGACCGATATTGCAACTAAGTTAAGATATTACAAACTTACCGTTATATATAACTTTCCAAGTCAATATCAGTAGTTGATCTTAAGATTAAAAGAATCTAAATCCTGATATGCTTAGGCTCAACTCAGGAGTACTATTCATGTTCTTTGATTTGTTAGTTAAGCCTACTTTTGGGTTAGGGTGATACGTATATTTTGGGAACATGATAGTATGATTGAGTGGGAGTGCTGAACATAAATATGGAATCTATAGCTTCTACTGGTTTATAAAAGTCAAGTGATGATTCCCTTCGAGCTTAGCAAATAGAAGTAAATGGATGAGCTCTTGTTTAACTGACTAATTATTAGATCACTAAACACCATTTACAGGTAGCTAAGTGTTTTAAGGGGCAAAATACATTGAGGGGTGAGAACGGTAAAGAAATCCCATCTCAATGTAGATCATCTATATAGAGGATCTTTAAATCACAATAAGATTATAACAATGGTTAAATGAGATAGCATATTGATATCGTGGAACATATAATATGCTCTATATAAGTCTGAGAGTGCAATTCTAAGTTCTAAGAGTGGATTCAACGAAGAATTAATAAGTAAGAATTTACTTGGTAAATTTTGTTCACTTATTGGAAGCTCAGCATATAGATCCATGGTCCCCATTCTAGTTGAGAACATTCTACTTGTAAGACTCATTAATTGATTCGTGATTGATCAATTATAATTCTAAAGTTAGACTATGTCTAATTTATGAATTTTCACTAAGCACAGGTGAAATTGTAAAGAAAAGAGATTCTAGGTTTATTTATTTATTAATGGACTTTATATGTCTAGTTAATAATTAAATTAAATGACAATATTATTTAATAATCTATTTTAGTTATTAAATAATTAGTTTTGGCATTTAAATGGTTAGAATTAGAAAATTGGCATTTTTGAGAAAATAGAAATAAAATTTGTTAAAACTGCAAAATCAAGTGGGGCCCACTATCACACCATGGCTGGCCACTATTTGTGGAAATTCAAATTGATATTTTCATTATTTTAATGCCAAATAATTCCTAATCTAAACCTAGTAGTTGCCTATAAATAGAAAGTGATGGCTCATAAAATAGAAGTAAGATATTTTGCTAACTTTTAAATTTTATTATTTTATTTATTTAAATTAAATCATAAAATCTGAAAAAGATATTTATTTATCTTTTTTATTTTTATTGAATATTTAATTTATAAAATAACATTAAATTTTTAAAAGTAGTTAGCAAATTTTGAAATGATATTTAGGTTAGTTGAAACCTAATTTTCCAAAATTGTAGGTTTAATTTTAAATATTATTTTATGAATTTCGAAAATATATATATTTTATTTTATTATTATTTTTTCGAGAATAATTTTTTTTTATTTTATTTAATTATTTTTTTTGAAATTTAATTATTTAAAATTAAATAAATCCTACATCCAACTATCCAGCTAACCTTGTTGCAGGAGTATGTGTTTTAGCTTGTTTGTAAGTTTTTAAAACCTATTATTGCTTGATTGCAAATAGCCATGGTTAACTTCTTGACAGATCCAATGATCTGATTTTAACTCATGGCTCCCTTGGTCAAGTAAATAATTTGTAACAGGTAATTTTCACAATCTTCTTTCATCTGTGTATGACCTAGCAACATGATAGGATCCATCCAAATTGTGTGCCTGTGTGAGCCTATATGTTTAATTTTGTTATAGATGCATATAGGTTGTTTTTGCTAAATAAAATATCATAGTTTTTGATAGATTTTATTTAGGCCCATTTAGTTTTTGGGCCTATTCAATTAATAACAAATGTTCATTTTAAGGTTAAATTCCTCTCTTTTGGGCCTTGTGTGAGAGTTGGGAACCATAGTAGTGGCTACGACATACTGAACCCAGCCCCCCTCACATAAACTACCCCAATTGTGAAGGCCCATTTGCCTGATTTAAATAACTGTACTAGGTTAATTAAATTAGTTTAACCTAATAAAATTGATTAGCAACATAATTAATTTCATTTATTTTGAAATTAATTTAATAAAACCATAGTTTAAAGAATTTTTATTCTAAGCTAAACTATATGTATTTTCTTGTATTTAACTAAATATAGAATTATAACCATCTAGATTCTTTCTGAAGCTTAATTTAAATTTTTCATTAAATATTCCTATTTAAGTTGATATTTAGTTATCTATAACTAATCAGCTTAAATCTAAATATCTATTGGATTTAAAATTTCAAAATTAAGTTGAGGAATTTTAGGAATTGGTTATTAAGATTCTTTAGATATTTTTTTAAGTTGACATTTTTTCAAATATTAACGTAAAATGGAATATTTTCAAATTAAGTGGATACAACTTAATTTTAAATTTAATTAAATCTAATTTGAAAGATATTTAAGTTGATTTTTTTAGATTCTTCTAAAACAACTTAAATTAGATATTTTTTCAAATTTTGTGGAAAAGATACTTAGTCAAATAAGATATTTTCTAGATAATTATTTCTAGACTACTTATTATTTCTAATATTAAATAGGAAAATATTATACATTGTGAAATTAATTATTTAAATAACTAATTTTGGTACAATTTATGTTACGTATATTTTTTCCTAGTATTAAACTAGAGATTAATAATTAAGCCTTCTCTACACTTAATTATTTATTTCTTGAATTTAATACATTTAATTAAATTGATAATTAAATATCTAAGTTGATTTTCATCATGATACTTAAATATTTCTTTTTCATGACATTTAATTAAATAGAAAATTATTTTTAGTTGAAATTTATTTTTTCAACTAAATTTAAATAATTTTCAAAATATATTATTTTCTTTATTTTATTAATCAATTTTTGAAATTGCATTTTATAATGCAAGATAATTTTGAATTTATCTTGAAAAATAGATTAAGTTGTAAATTAATTATTTATTTTAATTAATTCTTTTTTTTCATTTATTGATTAATAAATGAATTAAAGTACATTATTAGAAATTGAATTAATTAGTCAAAGAAAAATCTAGATAGGTGATATTTTTGCTTGAAGTATTTTTCTAAGTAATTATTATTTAAGTATTTCGAAAATATAAAGTTTTTATACTTTCTTTTTCAAAATACCATAAATATATTCTCATGAAAATTTATTTTGAGTTGCAAATTAATTTAAATTAATACAACTTAAATAATTTTCTTAATATTTATATATCAAAATTACTACTGAGATGGAAATAATTCAATTTATTTCAATCACCATCTAAGTATAATTTTATAAATATTAAATTAAATTCTAATTTAGAATTTTAATTCTAAATTCGATATTTAATGAATATAATTTATTATAAATAATGATGAAAATACATTTTAAAGAATGAGCTTTATTATTAAGATATTCGATCTCCATTGTTGGTCTTACAATAGTTAAATATTTTCAACATAACCACGAGACGCTAGACTTCGTCCCCCTTATGGATGGTTGCTAGAATGGTTTGCATTTTAGATGAGCTGACAACTCTATTCAATGAATGATACTTTGACTTTCGCCTACCGGGACACTGTATCAGTTTGTTGAAGACCTTGGAAATTATTTAGGATTGTATGTTTTAGTATTTTCACTTGTCATTCCTACTTGCTATATGTTTAATAATTTCTGAATTGTGTATGAATTTATATTGAACCATGTTATTTTCTGTTATTAAATTGTAGTTTAATTTCGAATCTTCATTGTTGGTCTAACTTGGTTTGTTTATCTAATGAGATAAATCCCTAATGGATTTTCACCATTAGATATACATAATTATATTAGATCTCGAAAGATAAATATTGTGTATGCAACATCTAGCTGTTCATCAATTGATGACACCTTAGACTAGTATTTTTACAATATGAAACAAGAAGATTGTATAAATAAGATTACTTTGTCTTTCGCTAATTGAAGCATAGTTGGATTCTTATTTAAACAACAAAATTATCCTAATTCCTCTTAGCTTATTCATTTCGAATTAGCTCAATAACATATCATTGGATGAATGGTCTATATATATCATTTCATGTCATTCTATTTTTTCTCTTCAGAAAATAAATGACGCATATGATTATAATCCCGAAATTCTATCCCACAATGATATAAGTCCTCAATCTTAGAAATCTCCTACTTGTATGGGCAATCTGACTTAGAGTTATATTAGTAGTGGTGGTCCAAGAAAGAATTACTCATTATATTTGGTATAAATTTAAGTTTTTAATTTTAATTTTAGATTCCAAACAGAAATTTTCTTATGTTTCTAATTCAAGATACAATACAGTTACACTTTCACAAGTGTTCAATATCCATCTTCTATCAATGGATTCAAACTGTGTGGAATATGAGTTTAGTATTCTGTGACCAGGATCCACTTGCACTATTCTAAGAACTCTTTGATGTAACTAAATCTAAGTCATCAAAAAGACACAACCACACATTTTTTAATCTATGGCATTTGTATCTTGTTCATAGTGGTTTTGACAAGATCAATCTCTGGAAAGAGTAAATATGCCTATATCCACTAAAAGTAAGTTCATCTCATTCGCTGATGGATGTACATTCAGGGGTGGATATGAGTTTTTCATTGTATTCTTAAAACGATAACTCTAGATTATACCTTATGCAAAGAAATTTGAAATGTTTGAAAAATTTCATTAATTTCTAGCAATGGTGAAACACCATTAAGGTAAGTGGTTAAAGATCTTGCGAACTGATAGGGGTGGAGAAATAGTTAGTAGATATGCAGTTCAAAGATCATTAATTTGATTTTTGACTAATATCCAAACTTACCTCCCCAGAAATTTCGATTTGCATATTGATGATTAGTTACTAGTCGTTGCCTAAATCCTTCTATGGTAATACAATTTCAGAATGATGTAATGGTTGTATACTTAATGTAAATCATTACTAGATTCATGGATGACCTAATCAAAATCTTAAGAAAAGCTAGAACTGTTAACCATGGTTTGCATGTTTGTTAGCTATTCTAAATGACTAGGGATGGACCATCCCATAGTCAATAGATAAGAAAGTGTTTGTTTAAACAAATACTACTTTTCTAAGAAAATGACTAAGTCTGAAAATAAAGTAGCAAATAAAGGAGGTATTTATTTCTTGATTCCAAAAGTGTTCTATCATCTTATTTGACATATGATGATCCCACTGCCTCTGTTGTCTTGTCACAACCGAAAAGGTCAATACCATTTAGTTTTCTTAGACATAATTCACGGTACCTTGTCGTAGTGGGAGAGTTTCTAGGAATCACCTTCTTATGACTTGGAAGACACTAGTGATTAAAATCCATTGTGAGTTTAAACAAGTAATGGATTGTCAAGATAAGAGACTAAGAAGAAAAGCCAATAGAACTATGGTTTAATCATTCACATGGAATAACCTAAAGTTTTCTATTACAAGGACATAAAAGGAAATTTCGTGTATAAATCTATTCAATGGACTTAACAAAGCTTCCTGTTCCTAGTATTCTAGGTTTGAGTTTATCTAAACCTATGGCTTGTGGTATACCTGGTAATTACTTACTCTAATGCAAGCAACTTACTTTAGTAAGATGCCGAAGCACTTTCTTTCTAATGGCAATCTATAGAAGCTTCTCGACTTCTAGGCATAGATTTATTTATCTAAGGAAAAGTCTCAACTATTCCAGAAAAGATAAAGTCATGAAAGAATTTCTTCAATCAACACTGAGAGGTCTTAGATATACTTTTGTATGCCTTAGACCAGACACCTGCTGTTGATTGGGAGTAAAGAGTGTGTTTAAAACTCTTAGACTACACCACATCAGATTTTGAGATTTGCCTTTGTGCTAGAAAATCTTTCTGATAAGATGATGATTACTCTGGGGGTGGAATAGTGATTTTGGAGAAGTGTAAAAACGTATCTGAAGTCTCTAGGTCTACCAGAAAGGGACTGAATGTTAAAGTTGCAGGAAAGGTACTTATTCAGTCTAAGGAAAGTTCTATACATTTTTGACACCATTCCAAATTGCCTTAACTACTAGTGTTATATCCTGATTAATCAAAAGTAGTTGCCAAAGATATAGAATACAGTATCCCAAAAAGAGTAGACATATAGAGAGGAATTTCACATTATCAAGGATTTTGCGATTAAGGAAGAGTAATGGTGGAGAAAAGGTTGTGTTTAATTCAACCTTTCAGATCCTATTACGAGGAGTTTACTACTACTACACTTTATTTGTATATCAAGGTGTTGAGATTATTTGAAATGCACTTTTTGTTTTATATTAGTGCAAGTGGGAGTTTGTTGGGTTTTATGCCCTAAATAAAACTCATTTCAATATAATCAGATTTACTTATTAATATAGATCAGAAATAACATTTAATGTTGCATGGTTCACATGATTTATTTCATGATTATATGTACATAATGTATGAATTCATCTGAAACCCTTTTCAGATACTTGATCCTGTTTATTGTGCTGTCAACACATTGGAAAGTAAACATGACTATGTGAATAAAGATTCCTAGATTTATCAGACATAGGGTTTTACTGATATGATAATCTACAACAGAGTTTACTTGCATTTGGAGAAATGCTATGTTCTTTCCAGAGCATTGGTTAAAGTAAAGCTCAGGTTGGGTGCATGGAGTATGCATCGGAAGGGACCGATATTGAACTTTGACTTAGATTTATTAAACTTACCGTAATATCTATTCAAGTCAATATCGCCTAGTTGATCCTAGATCAAATGATCTTAATCCTGTTATGATTAGGCTCAATCTCAAGAGGTTATTCGTGTTCTTTGATTTGTTAGTTAAGCCTTCTTTTGGGTCAGGGTGATACGTACATTTTGAGAACACGGTAATGCAATTGAGTGGGAGCGCTAATATAAACATGGAATCTATAGCTTCTATCTGGCGAATAGTAAGTAAAGGATGATCTCCTTCGAGCTTGACCAAACGAAAATAAATGGTGGAGTACTCATTTCACATAAGCTGAAATATCATTTATACGGGGTTAAGTGTTTTAAGGATAAAATACATTGTAGGGTGTAACGGTAATCTAATCCCTTTACAGTGTAGATAATTCATATAGGGGATCATTGATCAAATTAGGATTATAACAATGGATAACTAATGATGTGTCTATATGGTGGAACTGTTGGGTTTTATGCCCTAAATAAAACTCATTTCAATATAATAAGATTTACTTATTAATATAGATTAGAAATAACATTTAATGTTGCATGGTTCACATGATTTATTTCATGATTATATGTACATAATGTATAAATTCATCTGAAACCCTTTTTACATACTTGATCTTGTTTATTGTGCCGTCAACACATTGGAAAGTGAACATGACTATGTGAATAAAGTTTCCTAGATTTATCAGACATAGGGTTTTACTGATATGATAATCTACAACAAGAGTTTACTTGTATTTTGAGAAATACTATGTTCTTTCCAGAACATTGGTTAAAGTAAAGCTCAGGTTGGATGCATGGAGTATGCATCGGAAGGGACCGATATTGAACTTTGACTTAGATTTATTAAACTTACCGTAGAATCTATTCAAGTCAATATCGCCAAGTTGATCCTAGATCAAATGATCTTAATCCTGTTATGATTAGGCTCAATCTTGAAAGGCTATTCGTGTTCCTTGAATTGTTAGTTAAGCATACTTTTAGGTCAGGGTGATACGTACTTTTTGGGAACACGGTAGTGCAATTGAGTGGGAGCGCTAGCATAAACATGGAATCTATAGCTTCTATCTGGCGAATAGTAAGTAAAGGATGATCTCCTTCGAGCTTGACCAAACGAAAATAAATGGTGGAGATCTCATTTCACATAAGCTGAAATATCATTTATACAGGGTCAAGTGTTTTAAGGATAAAATACATAGTAGGGTGTTACGGTAATTTAATCCCTTTACTGTGTAGATCATTCATATAGAGGATTATTGATCAAATTAGGATTATAACAATGGATAACTAATGATGTGTATATATGGTGGAACATATAGAGCATTCTATATATTGAGAGTGCAATTCTAAGTTCTATGCGTGGATTCAACGAAGAATTAATAAGTTAGTGAATTTTAGTGCTAAATTCTTGATCTACTTATTGGAAGCTCGGTTATATAGACCCATGGTCCCCCCACTAGTTGAGATAATATTGCTTGTAAGACTCATGTAATTAATTTTGATTAATCAATTATAATTCACAAATTAGACTATGTCTATTTGTGAAATTTTCACTAAGTAAGGGCGAAATTGTAAAGAAAGAGTTTATAGGGGCATATTTGTTAATTATGATACTTTGTATGGTTCAATCAATAAATATGATAAATGACAATATTATTTAATAATTATTTATAGTTATTAAATAGTTAGAATGTGCATTTAAATGGTTGAATTAGGAAATTGGCATTTTTGAGAAAATCAGATACAAAAGGTGTTAAAATTGCAAAATTGCAAAAACAAGGCCCAATCCACTAAGTGTATGGCCGGCCACCTTTGTGGGTATTTTAAATTGATTTTTTCATTATTTTAATTCCATATAATTCAAATCTAACCCTAGTGGAATGCTATAAATAGATAGTGAAGGCTTCAGGAAAATTACTACTTCTAATTCAGAAAACCTGAGCCTTCTCTCTCCCTATCTTTGGCTGACCCTTCTCTTTCTCCTTCCCTCTTCAATTTCGAAAATCTTAGTGTGAGAGTAGTGCCCACACACATCAAGCAATACCTCAATCATAGTGAGGAAGATCGTGAAGAAAGATCATCAGCAAAGGAGTTTCAGCATCAAAGATTCAGAGAAAGACATCCAGGTTCAGATATTGATAATGCTCTGCTACAGAAAGGAATCAAGGGCTAGATATCTGAAAGGAAGGAGTCATATTATTCCGCTGCACCCAATGTAAGGTTTCTTAAACTTTATATGTGTTTAATTTATTGTTTTAGAAAGTTCTTATTTAGGATGTCAATAAACATACTTGTGAGTAGATCTAAGATCCTGGTAAAATAATTTCCAACAACTGGCCTCAGAGCCATGGTAATTGATTTACTTGCAAGAAATTTGGACTTTAATACGATTGTTTGTTTGTTTTTGGATGGTATCATGTTGTATTGAGTGTTATTTGATGATTGATTGATGTTTGTAAATTTTCGTGAAAAATAATTGCGATTCTGTTTCTGGAATTATTTTTATTGGATAGTATGGAACAAATTAAGCAAGTTATCCTTTTACAGAACTCAATTTGGATTTTATTTGAATTAGTTATGATTTTTTGAACATTTGAAAAAATCGGGGCTATGCTGAAATTTTCCTGCGATCGCGAAAACTGTCCGTACAGCTCACAATTTTTTCGTTTTTCTTCGATTTTTCATGCTTTTTCCTGGAATTAACTTCCGTTTTTTTGTATAGTTTTGTATTTATACTAATACTATTCCTAATTCAATTCTAATTATCATTTTGAATTAATTTAATATTTTTTAAATTTAATTCAAGATATTAGTGTAATTTGAATTTGAATAGAATTAGTATCTATCTTCTTGCTTAAAAATCTATCTTATTTTAAAATTTGATTATATCTTATCTTATTTTAAATTTAAAATAAGATAATTATAATCATGTAATTTTTAAATGATATAAGATATTTTGCTAATTTTTTTAAATTTTGTTATTTTATTTATTTAAATTACATTTACAATTTGAAAAAGATATTTATTTATCTTTTCTAATTTTTTATTTAATTTTTATTTATAAAATAACATTTAAAATTTAAAAGTAGTTAGCAAATTTTTGAAATGATATTTAGGTTGGTTGAAACCTAATTTTTCAAAATTATAGGTTTAATTTTAAATTTAATTTTTTTTTTAAATTTCGAATTTTTTCAAATTTTTTTTTTAAAAAAAAATTTCGAAATTTTTTTTATTTAATTAATTATTTTCGAAATTAAATATTTAATTTAAAATTATATAAATCCTACATCCAACTATCCAACTAACCTTGTTGCAGGAGTATGTGTTTTAACTTGTTTGTAAGTTTTTCAAAACCTATTATTACTTGATTGCAAATAGCCATGGTTACTTTTTGCCAGATCTAATGATCTGATGGCTCCCTTGGTCAAGATAATAATTTGTAACAGGTATATTTACAATCTTCTTTCATCTGTGTATGACCTAGCAACATGATAGGACCCATCCAAAGTGTGCCTGTGTGAGCCTATGTGTTTAATTTTATTATAGATGCATATAGGTTAATGTTGCTAAAATAAATTATCATAGTTCTTGATAGAATTTATTTAGGCCCATTTAGTTTTTGGGCCTATTCAATTAATAACAGTTGTTCTTATTAAGGTTAAATTCCTCTCTTTTGGGCCTTGTGTGAGAGTTGGGAGCCATAGAAGTGGGTACGACATACTGAACCCAGCACCCCCTCACATGAACTACCCCAATTGTGAAGGCCCATTTGCCTGATTTGAACAACTGTACTAGGTTAATTACACTAGTTTAACCTAATAAAAATTGATTAGCAACATAATTAATTTCATTTATTTTGAAATTAATTTAAGAAAATTATAGTTTAAAGAATTCTTTATTCTAAGCTAAACTATATGTATTTTCTTGTATTTAATTAAATATAGAATTATAACCATCTAGATTCTTTCTGGAACTTAATTTAAATTTTTCATTAAATATTCTTATTTAAGTTGATATTTAGTTATCTACAACTAACCAACTTAAATGTGAATATCTTTTGAATTTCAAATTTCAAAATTAAGTTGAGGAATTTCAGGCATTGGTTATTAAGATTCTTTAGATATTTTTTAAGTTAATATCTTTTCGAATATTAACTTAAAATGGAATATTTTCAAATTAAGTGGTTACAACTTAATTTTTGATATTTAATTAAATTTAAATTTGAAAAATATTTAAGTTCTAGATTTTTTCTAATACAACTTAAATTAGATTTTTTTTTTTCAAATTTTGTGGAAAAGATACTTAGTCAAATAAGATATTTTCTAGATAGTTATTTCTAGACCACTTATTATTTCTAATATT
Source organism: Cannabis sativa (assembly GCF_029168945.1). Taxonomy (NCBI): domain Eukaryota; kingdom Viridiplantae; phylum Streptophyta; class Magnoliopsida; order Rosales; family Cannabaceae; genus Cannabis; species Cannabis sativa. The sequence goes on along the minus strand of NC_083602.1, from coordinate 44,094,431 downwards.
AAATAGGAAAATATTATACATTGTGAAATTAATTATTTATATAATTAATTTTGGTACAATTTATTTTAAGTATATTTTTCCTAGTATTAAACTAGAGACTAATAATTAAGCCTTCTCTACACTTAATTATTTATTTCTTGAATTTAATACATTTAATTAATTTGAAAATTGAATATCTAAGTTGATTTTTATCATCATACTTAAAAATTTATTTTTCATGACATTTAATTAAATAGAAAATTATTTTTAGTTGAAATTTATTTTTTCCAACTAAATTTAAATAATTTTCAAAATATATTTTTTCTTTATTTTATTAATCAATTTTCGAAATTGCATTTCTTAAATGCTAGAATTTCGAATTTTATCTTGAAAAATAGATTAAGTTGTAAATTAATTATTTATTTTAATTAATTCTTGGATCAACTTAAATCAATTATTTTTTCATTTATTGATTAATTTAAAATAAATTGAATTAAAGTATATTATTAGAAATTGAATTAATTAGTCAAAGGAAAATCTAGATAGATGATATTTTTGCTTGAAGTATTTTTCTAGTGTATTTAATTAAATAGAAAATTAATATTTAAGTTGATTTTCATCATCATACTTAAATATTTGAAATTTTTCTTATATATTTAATTAAATAGGAAAATTATATTTTTTGTTGTAAATTAATTTTATTAATTAATTTTGGGCCAACATTAAATTAGAATAATTTTTCCAGGATTAATTTTTTATTTTAACATGCATTTTCGAAAATTGTATTCTTAAATACTTTAATTTTTCGAAATGCAATATATATTTATAGAAAATTAAATTTGAGTTGTAAATTAATTTATATTAATTTTGTAACAACTTAAATTTAATATTTTTCTAAATATTTATTGGAAATTATTACTAAGATGGAAATAATTCATGTTATTTTTATATCCATCTAAGTAAAATTTATAAATATTAAATTAAAATTTATATTTAGAATTTTTCATTCTAAATTGGAAATTTTAAATAAATATATATTTAAAATAAATAAATTAAATAAAGAGAATCAAAGAAAATACAACTCACTTTAAATAATGAGCTTGATTATTATTAAGATATTCGATCTCCATTGTTGGTCTTACAAAAGTTAAATGTTTTCAATATAACCTCGAGACGCTAGACTTCGTCCCCCTATGGATGGTTATTCGTTGAACGCATTTAACACCGTAAGATTTCATTTGATAAGTGTTTTGTGAGTTTTCGTCTCTATTTAGACTCTCCCCTACGGTGACTACTTAGAGATAAACTCATAAAACATGAAACAATGGTGGAAGCTCATAAAATGAGAATAACCTTGACTCTCGCCTACCGGGACAACGTTGGATTCTTATTTTGATCGAATAAAAGGTTGCTAGAATGGTTTCTATTTTAGAAGAGCTGATAACTCTATTCAATAAATGATGCTTTGACTCTCGCCTCTTAGGGACACTTTGTATCGGTTTGTTGAAAACCTTGGAAATTATTTAGGATTGTATGTTTTAGTATTTTCACTAGTCATTCCTACTTGCTATATGTTTATAATTTCTGAATTGTGTATGAATTTATATTGAACCATGTTATTTTCTGTTATTAAGCTGTAGTTTAATTTCGAATCTTCATTGTTGGTCTAACATGTTTGTTTTTCTAATGAGATAAATCCCTAATGGGTTTTCACCATTAGACATACATAATAGTGTAAGATCTCGAAAGATAAATATTGTATATGCAACATCTAGCTGTTCATCAATTGATGACACCTTAGACTAGTATTTTTACAATATGAAACAAGAAGATTACATAAATAAGATTACTTTGTCTTTCGCTAATCAAAGCATCGTTGGATTCTTATTTATAAACGAAATTATCCTAATTCCTCTTAGCTTATTCATTTCGAATTAGCTTTAAAAACATATCATTGGATGAATGGTCTATAAATCATTTCATGTCATTATATTTTCTCTTAAGAAATTAAATGACGCATATGATTATAATCCCGAAATTCTATTCCCAATTGATATAAATCCTCAATCTTAGAAATCTCCTACTTGTATGGGCAAATCTGACTTAGAGTTTGTATTAGTAGTGGTGGTCCAAGAAAGAATTACTCATTATACTTGGTTGAATTTAAGTCTTTGACTTTAATTTTAGAATCCAAACAGAAATTTTCTTATATTTCTAATTCCGAATACAATATAGTTACACTTTCTCAAGTGTTTAATATCCATCTTCTATTAATAAATTAAAACTGTATGGAATATGAGTTAGGTATTCTGTGACCAGGTACACTTGCAGTATTCTAAGAACTCTTTGATGTAACTAAACCTATGTCATCATAGACACTACCACATTTTTATTAATCTATGGCATTTGTATCTTATTCATAGTGGATTTGACAAGATCAATCTCTGCAAAGAGTTAATATGCCTATATCCACTGAAAGTAATTCATCTCATTCGCAGATGGATGTACATTCAGGGTTGGATATGAGTTTTTCGTTGTATTCTTAAAACGATAACTCTAGATTATACCTTTTAGCAAGAAATTTGAAATGTTTGAAAAATTTCATTAATTTCCTGCAATGGTTAAAACCATTAAGGTAAGTGGTTAAAGATCTTGCGAACTGATAGGGGTGGAGAAATAGTTAGTAGATATGCAGTTCAAAGATCATTAAATTGATTTTTGAATTATATCCAAACTTACCTCCCCAAAAATTTCGAGTTGCATGTTGATGATTAGTTACTAGTCGTTGCCTAATTCCTTCTATGGTAATACAATTTCAGAATGATGTAATGGTTCTATACTTAATGTAAAACATTAGTAGATTCATGGATGACCTAATCAAAATCTTAAGAAAAGCTAGAACTGTTAACCATGGTTTGTTAGCTTTTCTAAGTGATTAGGGGTGGACCATCCCATTGTCAATAGATAAGAAAGTGTTTGTTCAAACAAATACTACTTTTCTAAGAAAATGACTAAGTCTAGAAAACAAGTAGCAAATAAAGGAGATATTTAATTCTTGATTCCAAAAGTGTTCTATCATCTTATATAACATATGATGATCCCACTGCCTCTGTTGTCTTGTCACAACCGAAGAGATCAATACCATTTAGTTTTCTTAGACATAATTCACGGTGCCTTGTCGTAGTGGGAGAGTTTCTAGGAACTCACCTTCTTATGACTTGGGAGACACTAGTGATTAAAATCCATTGTGAGTTTAAACAAGTAATGGATTGTCAAGATAAGAAACTAAGAAGAAAGCCAATAGAACTATGGTTTAATCCATTCACATGGAATAACCTAAAGTTTTCTATTACAAGGACATAAAAGGAAATTTTCGTTTATAAGTCTATTCAATGGACTTAACAAACTTCCTGTTCCTAGTATTATAGGTTTGAGGTTATTCAAACATATGGCTTGTCGTATACCTGGGAATTACTTACTCTAATGCAAGCAACTTACTTTAGTAAGATGCTGAAGCATTTTCTTTCTAATGGCAATCTATAGAAGCTTCACAACTTCTTAGGTATAGATTTTATTTATCTAAGGAAAAGTCTTAACTATTCCAGAAAAGATAAAGCCATGAAAGAATTTCTTATATCAACACTGAGAGGTCTTAGATATGCTTTTGTATGCCTTAGACCAGACATCTGCTGTTGAGTGGGAGTAATGAGTAGGTATCAGATTAATCCAGGAGAAGAACATTGGAAGACAATCAAGTAAATCTTAAGATTAAGAAGAGGAACTATATGTTAGTCTATAAGGGTGTGTTTAAAACTCTTAGACTACACCATATCAGATTTCGAAATCTGCCTTTGTGCTAGTAAATTTTTCTGATAAGATGGTGATTACTCTGGGGGTGGAATAGTGATTTTGGAGAAGTGTAAAAACCTATCTGAAGTCTCTAGGTCTACCAGAGAGAGACTGAATGTTCAAGCTGCAGGAAAGGTACTTATTCAGTCTAAGGAAAGTTCTATACATCTTTGGCACCATTCCAAATTGCCTTAAACTACTAGTGTTAATTTCCTGATTAACCAAAAGTAGTTGCCAAAAGGTATAGAATCCAGTATCCCAAGAGAGTAGTAAGCAAAGGATGATCTCCTTCGAGCTTGACCAAACGAAAATAAATGGTGGAGATCTCATTTCACATAAGCTGAAATATCATTTATACAGGGTATGTGTTTTAAGGATAAAATACATAGTAGGGTGTTACGGTAATTTAATCCCTTTACTGTGTAGATCATTCATATAGAGGATCATTGATCAAATTAGGATTATAACAATGGATAACTAATGATGTGTCTATATGGTGGAACATATAGAGCATTCTATATACTGAGAGTGCAATTCTAAGTTCTATGCGTGGATTCAACGAAGAATTAATAAGTTAGTGAATTTTAGTGCTAAATTCTTGATCTACTTATTGGAAGCTCGGTTATATAGACCCATGGTCCCCCCACTAGTTGAGATAATATTGCTTGTAAGACTCTTATAATTGGTTTTGATTAATCAATTATAATTCTCAAATTAGACTATGTCTATTTGTGAATTTTTCACTATGTAAGGGCGAAATTGTAAAGAAAGAGTTTTAGGGGCATATTTGTTAATTATGATACTTTGTATGGTTCAATTAATAAATATGATAAATGACAATATTATTTAATAATTATTTATAGTTATTAGATAGTTAGAATTGGCATTTAAATGGTTGAATTAGGAAATTGGCATTTTTGAGAAAATCAGATACAAAAGGTGTTAAAATTGCAAAATTGCAAAAAGCAAGGCCCAATCCACTAAGTGTATGGCCGGCCACCTTAGTAGGTATATTAAGTTGATTTTTTCATTATTTTAATGCCATATAATTCAAATCTAACCCTAGTGGAATGCTATAAATAGATAGTGAAGGCTTCAGGAAAATTAGACTTTTCTTCAGACTTTCTGAATCAGAAAAAACGGAGCCTTCTCTCTCCCTATCTTTAGCTTACCACTCTCTCTCTTCTTCTTCAATATTTTGAAATCCTTAGTGATTAGAGTAGTGTCCACACACATCAAGCAATACCTCAATCATAGTGAGGAAGATCGTGAAGAAAGATCATCAGCAAAGGAGATTCAGCATCAAGGATTCAGAGAAAGAGATCCAGGTTCAGATATTGATAATGCTCTGCTACAAAAAGGAATCAAGGGCTAGATATCTGAACGGAAGGAGTCATATTATTCCGCTGCACCCAATGTAAGGTTTCCTAAACTTTATATGTGTTTAATTTATCGTTTTAGAAAGTTCATATTTAGGATGTTAATAAACATACTTGTGAGTAGATCTAAGATCCTCGTAAAATAATTTCCAACATGGTCCCCCCACTAGTTGAGATAATATTGCTTGTAAGACTCATATAATTGATTTTGATTAATCAATTATAATTCACAAATTAGACTATGTCTATTTGTGAAATTTTCACTAAGTAAGGGCGAAATTGTAAAGAAAGAGTTTATAGGGGCATATTTGTTAATTATGATACTTTGTATGGTTCAATTAATAAATATGATAAATGACAATATTATTTAATAATTATTTATAGTTATTAAATAGTTAGAATTGGCATTTAAATGGTTGAATTAGGAAATTGGCATTTTTGAGAAAATCAGATACAAAAGGTGTTAAAATTGCAAAATTGCAAAAACAAGGCCCAATCCACTAAGTTTATGGCCGGCCACCTTTGTAGGTATTTTAAATTGATTTTTTCATTATTTTAATGCCATATAATTAAAATCTAACCCTAGTGGAATGCTATAAATAGATAGTGAAGGCTTCAGGAAAATTACTACTTCTAATTCAGAAAACCTGAGCCTTCTCTCTCCCTATCTTTGGTTGACCCTTCTCTTTCTCCTTCCCTCTTCAATTTCGAAAATCTTAGTGTGAGAGTAGTCCCCACACACATCAAGCAATACCTCAATCATAGTGAGGAAGATCGTGAAGAAAGATCATCAGCAAAGGAGTTTCAGCATCAAAGATTCAGAGAAAGACATCCAGGTTCAGATATTGATAATGCTCTGCTACAGAAAGGAATTAAGGGCTAGATATCTGAATGGAAGGAGTCATATTATTCCGCTGCACCCAATATAAGGTTTCTTAAACTTTATATGTGTTTAATTTATCGTTTTAGAAAGTTCTTATTTAGGATGTTAATAAACATACTTGTGAGTAGATCTAAGATCCTGGTAAAATAATTTCCAACAGGAACATATAGAGCATTCTATATACTGAGAGTGCAATTCTAAGTTCTATGCGCTGATTCAACGAAGAATTAATAATTCAGTGAATTTAGGTTATAAATTCTTGATCTGCTTATTGGAAGCTCGGTTATATAGACCCATGGTCCCCCCACTAGTTGAGATAATATTTCTTGTAAGACTCATATAATTGGTTTTGATTAATCAATTATAATTCTCAAATTAGACTATGTCTATTTGTGAATTTTTCACTAAGTAAGGGCGAAATTGTAAAGAAAGAGTTTTAGGGGCATATTTGTTAATTATGATACTTTGTATAGTTCAATTAATAAATATGATAAATGACAATATTATTTAATAATTATTTATAGTTATTAAATAGTTAGAATTGTCATTTAAATGGTTGAATTTGAAAATTGGCGTTTTTGAGAAAATTAGATGCAGAATTGATAAAACTGCAAAATTGTAAAAAGTGAGGCCCAAATCCATATTGTATAGGGCCGGCTACTTTTATAGGATTTATCATCTGATATTTTCATTATTTTAATGCCAAATAATTCAAACCTAACCCTAATGGAATGCTATAAATAGATAGTGAAGGCTTCAGGAAAATAACACTTTTACTTTTGATTTCTTTCAGAGAAAAACCTGAGCCTTCTCTCTCTATACCTAGCCACCACCTTCTTCTCTTTCTTCCCTCTTCAATTTCGAAATTACTTAGTGTTAGAGTAGTGCCCACACACAGCAAGTGATACCTCAATCATAGTGAGGAAGATCGTGAAGAAAGACATTCAACAAGAAGGAGTTTCAGCACTAAAGAAGGAGTGAAATAGATCCAAGTTTAGATATTGATAATGCTCTGCTACAGAAAGGAATCAAGGGCTAGATATCTGAACGGAAGGAGTCATATTATTCCGCTGCACCCAATGTAAGGTTTCTAATACTTTATATGTGTTTATTTCATAATCGTTTTAGAAGTTCATATTTAGGATGTTAATCAACATACTTGTGAGTAGATCTAAGATCCTGGTAAAATAATTTCCAACAGTGAGTGCTGCCCTCACAAAAGAAAAAGATTGTGTACAACACCCTGTATACTGTAGGGTTTTTTGTCCTAAATATAACCCATTTCAATATAATCAGATTTACTAATTAATAAAAGATTAGAAATCGCATTTTATGTTGCATGGTTCACAGATTTATTTCATGATTATGTTTAATGTATAAATTCTACTAAGTCCAGAACATATATATTTGTTCATGATTATAGTGTCGTCAGCATAGTGGAATATAATCATGATTATATGTTCAAAAGTTTAATTCCCACGATTTGTCATTTCATTGGATTTAGTCTGCCATGATAATCAGCGATAAGGTATACTTACACCTTTAATAAGTGTTATGTCCTTTCCAGGGCATTGGCAAAGTTTTCCAGTATCGGATGTATGGAGTATACATTGGAAGGGATCGATATTGATCTTAGATAAGATATCATAAACTTACCGTTATATCTTTCTAAGTCAATATCAGTGGTTGATCTTTGGTCTGTGGATCTTAATCCTGATATGGTTAGGTTCAACTTAGTTGTATTATTTATGTTCTTCAATTTGTTCGTTAAAGTCGATCAATTGGATCTTCTCGTGACATACAGATTAAGGACATGGTAGTTCAATTGAGTGGGAGAGCTAAACATAGATATGGAATCTATAGCTTCTATAATTATTTAGAAGTGAAACGATGATCTCCTTCGAGCTTGACTGCTATAAGTATTTCGTTAGTAAGTCTATTCAATGGATTTAACAAAACTTCTTTTTTCCTAGTATTAGAAAAGTTCTGAGTTTATCTAAACCTATGGCTTATGGTATGCCTGGTAATTTACTTACTCTAGTGCAAGCAACTTACTTCTGTAAGATGCTGGAGCATTTCTTTTTCTAATGGCAATCTATAGAAGCTTGTCGAATTCTAAATATAGATTTTATGTATCTAAGGAAAAGTTTCAACTATTCCAGAAAAGATAAATGCCAATGAAAGAATTCCTTAGGATCAACAGTAAAAGGTCTTAGTTATGCATTAGACCAGATACCTACTGTTGAGTGGGAGTAATGAGTTGGTATTAGATTAATCCAGGAAAGGAACATTGGAAAATAATCAAGTGAATCTTAAGATCAAGAAGAGGAACTATATGTTAGTTGATAAGGGTGGTTTTTTAATATTCTTAGACTACACCAAATTAGGTTTCTAGACTTGCATTAGTGCTAGAAAGTCTACTAATGAGATGGTCATTACTCTAGGGTTGAAGCAGTTATTTTAGAGAAGTGTAAAAACCTATCTGAAGTCTCTAACTCTACCTGTGAGACTGAATGCTAAAGTTGCAGGAAAGATACTTATTCAGCCTATGGAGAGTTTTATACAGTTTTTGGAATTGTACCAACAATTTATTAACTGCTAGTGTTACTTCCTGACTAACACAGAAGTAGGTGCCAAAAAGTAAAGAATCCAGTATCCCTAGAGGAGTAGACATATAGAGAGGAATTTCACAATATCAATGATTTTATGATTAAGGAAATGTAATGGTGGACGAAAGTTTGTATTGAATACAACCTGTCAGATCCTATTACAGAGATAATACTACATACTACACTTGATCGGGATATCAAGGTGTTGAGATTATTTGAAATACACTTTCTTTTTTATATTAGTGCAAGTGGGAGTTTATTGGGTTTTGTGCCCTAAATAAAAGCCATTTTGATATAATAAGATTAGAAATCGCATTTTATGTTGCATGGTTCACATAATTTATTTCATGATTATGTTTAATGTATAAATTCTATTAGGTCCAGAACATATATATTTGTTCATGATTATAGTATCGTCAGCACAGTGGAATATAACATGATTATATGTTCTAAAGTTTAATTCCCATGATTTATCAGTTCACTGGATTTAGACTTCCATGATAATCAGCGATAAGGTATACTTACACCTTGGATAAGTGTTATCTCCTTTCCATGGTATTGACAAAGTTTACCAGTATCAGATGTATGGAGTATACATTGGAAGGGACCGATATTGATCTTAGATAAGATATCATAAAGTTACCGTTATATCTTTCTAAGTCAATATCAATGGTTGATCTTAGGTCAATAGATCTTAATCATGATATGGTTAAGTTTAACTTAGTTGTATTATTTATGTTATTCAATTTGGTCGTTAAAGTCGACCAATTGAATCTTCTCGTGACATACAGATTAAGGACATGGTAGTTCAATTGAGTAGGAGCGGTAAAGATAGATATAGAATCTATAGCTTCTATAAGTATTTAGAAGTGAAACGATGATCTCCTTTAAGCTTGGCTGAATAGAGATAAATGATTGAGGCCTCATTTCAGTAATTATATTAGTTTACAAAAATATCATTTATAGGTAGCTAAGTGTTTTAAGGATAAAATACATTTAAAGGTAGAACGGTAAATTTGTCCATATTCAGTGTAGATCATCTATAGAGGATCTTTAACTATTAAAATTGTAACAATGGATAATCATAATGTATCTATATCGAGGTACATATAGAGTGTTCTATATAATTAAGAGTGCTATTCAATTCCAAATCTATAGTGGTGCAAGGCGGAATTAATAAGTTGAGAATTTACTTGGTAAATTCTAGATCTGCTTATTGAAAGCTCGGTTATATAGGCCCATGGTCCCCTCACTAGTTGAGATAATACTGCTTGCAGACTCAATTAATTGATTTTAATTAATCAATTATAATTTTAAAATTAGACTATGTCTTATTTATGAATTTTCACTAAGCAAGGGCTTAATTGTGAAGGAAAGAGATTTTGGGGTCAATTTATTAATTAAGAAACTTTGTATGGTTTAATTAATAAATGACATACATGACAATTTTATTTAGTAATTAATTATAATTTTTAAATAAATAGTTTTGGCATTTATAGGATTGAATTAGAAAAGGTATTAATGAAAAGAAGAATAAGTTGTTGAAATAAAGTGGCAAAATTGTAACTAGAAAGTGGTTCCATTATTGTGTACGACACTTAAGTTTATTTTGCCTAATATTTTTTTTTCTTTTTGAATCCATATAATTCAGCCCTAAGCCCTAGTTGAAACACTATAAAAGGAACATGATACTCTCATCTCATCCTCTTGACAATTTGTCAACTAATGTCAACTTGACTATTCAACCAACCTAGATGAGAGAGTTCCTTCCTTAGTGATTTCACCTACATTCGAAACCCATAGTGAAAGAGTGCCAACGCCCACACATAGCAAGTCAAGTACTCAATCATAGTGAGTAAGACGGTCGCAACCAAACCCAAAGGAGAGAAAGAGATCCAAGTTTAGATCATGATAATGCTCTGCTACAGAAAGGAATTAAGGGCTAGAGATCTTGAACGAAAGGAGTCATTATATTCTACTGTAATCAATGTAAGGTTTTCTTAAATTCTTATGTATTTATTTTCATTATTTTAGAGAATTCATATTTAGGATGTTAATCAACATACTTGTTAGTAAATCTAGATCCTAGTAAAATATTCCCAACAACTGGCCTCGAAGCCATGGTAATGATTTACTTTCATGTAATATGGATTTAAAACGATGAATGTATTGTTTTTGTGTTGATTTGGATTTGTTCATGATGGTTTATGTGATTATTTGATGAGTGTATATGAATTACGAAATTTTTCCATAAAAATAATTTTATTTTCAATCTAAAAATATTTTATTTGGTTTCCTTGTGAACAATTAAGCAACTTTAGTTTTTACAGAACTCGATTCTGATAAAAATTGAAAAAGTTATGTGAGTTTGAAAATTGGTGCACATGTCTCAATCACACGCATACCAGTCCTTCAGACAAGGTGATACACGCGCGAATGCCTGGGGGAATTGTGTAATGGTGGAGGAAAGGTTGTATTGAATACAACTTGTCAGATCCTATTACGGAGAGAATACTACGTAGTACACTTGATCTAAATATCAAGGTGTTGAGATTATTTGAAATGCACTTTTTGTTTTATATAAGTGCAAGTGGGAGTTTGTGGGATTTTGTGCCCTAAATAAAACCCATTTCAATATAATCAGATTTACTAATTAATAAAGATCAGAAATTGCTTTTATGTTGCCTGGTTCACATGATTTATTTCATGATTATTTTTAATGTATAAATTCTATTAAGAACATATATAAATATGTATATATTTGTTCATGATTATAGTGTCGTTAGCACAGTGGAATATAATCATGATTATATGTTCAAAAGTTTAATTCTCATGATTTGTCAGTTCACTGGAATTGAATATACTCTCAGTTATATAGAACGCTCTATATGTACCACGATATAGATAGGTTATGATTATCCATTGTTACAATCTTAATAGTCAATGATCCTCTATAGATATCTACACTAAATAGGGACAAATTTACTGTTCTACCTTTCAATGTATTTTATCCTTAAAAGACTTAGCTACCTATAAATGATAGTTAAGTAAACTAATATAATTACTGAAATGAGATCTCAATCATTTATCACCATTTAGCCAAGCTTGAAGGAAATCATCGTTTCACTTCTAAATACCTGTAGAAGCTATAGATTCCATATCTATGATTAGTGTCGCGGGCTCACCTTTTCAGGCAGCGAAACACTCGTGCGGCACCTTGACTTCTCTAAGCTAAGGTCAGCCTTCCAACCATCCGAGAAACAATGGGCTCATTTTTGCACGACCGTGTGCCTCGTGCACACTTCCGTCTCTCAAACAAACCCCACTGAGTCATGCTTGCAAGCATCAATGAGTGCATCCATGCATTGAGGCTTTCTCGCCAAGATACTCACACTGTCCATAGGTTCCCACTATGATAAGGCAAATCCCAACACCGACGCTCACCTTGTCACTCGTGACCAAGGTAGCATGTGTGGCAAAATACCAACACCAAGTCAGCGTGCCAACGCTTTTATCATGTCCCATTTGATACTGTGTGAACAGTCTCCCTCGTCGCTAAAGGACTCCCATGTTGGAATTATTTTACCATGATCTAGATTCACTAACAAGTATGTTAATAACATCCTAAACATGAAGTTCTAAAACGATATGAAATAAACACATATAGAGTATTAGGAACCTTACAGTGGTTGCAGCAGAATATAATGTCTCCTTCCACTAAGATCTCTAACCCTTGTATCCTTTCTGTAGCAGAGTATCACCAAGATCTAAGTCCGAATCTCCTTCTCTTGAAACTGGATTCTTCACAGCCTTACACACTATGATTGAGTACCACTTGATGTGTGTGGGCAATCACTCTTTTTACTATGAGGCTTCGGTTTTGAAGAGAGGAAGAGAGAGATAGGATTTCAGCTAGGGTAGTGAGGGAGGCTAGAAATTTTTAATGAAGGAATGAGATGCATCATCTTTTCCCTTTAGCCATCACTACCTATTTATAGGAAACCACTTAGGGTTAGGTTTGATTTAATTAGCATTAAAATAATGGAAAAATAAAGTGGAAAAACCCTTGTGAAGTGGCCGGCCATGGATTGTGGGCCCCACTTTGCAATTTTGCTATTTTTCTCATTTTTCATCTTATTTTCTCGAAAATACCGTTTTCCAATTTAGGCACTTAAATGCCAATTCTAATTATTTAATAACAAAAATTAATTATTAAGTAATATTGCCATTTAATATATTTATTACTTAGACTTAACAAAGTCTCGTAATTAACAAATAAACCCTAGAATATCTTTTCTTCACAATTAAGCCCTTGCTTAGTGAAAATTCATAAACTAGACATAGTCTAATTTTAGAATTATAATTGATTAATCAAAATCAATTAAGTGAGTCTTACAAGTAGTATTGTCTCAACTAATATGGGGACCATGGGCCTATATATCTGACCTTCTAATAAGTAGATCTAGAATTTACCAATTAAATTCACTGACTTATTAATTCCTTGTTGCATCCACCATAGAACTTGGAATTGCACTCTCAGTTATATAGAACGCTCTATATGTTCCACGATATAGATATGCTATTAGTTATCCATTGTTATAATCCCAATAATCAATGATCCTCTATAGATGATTTACATTGTATAGGGATTAATTTACCGTTACACCCTTCAATGTATTTTATCCTTAAAACACTTAGCCACCTATCAATGATATTTCAGTGAACTAACATAATCACTTAAATGAGTACTCAACCATTTATCTGTGTTTAGCCAAGCTCGAAGGAAATCATCATTTCACTTCTATGTCTTGATAGAAGCTATAGATTCCATATCTATGACTAGCGCTCCCACTCAATTGCACTACAATGTTCCCAAAATGTACGTATCACCCTGACCAAAAATTAGGCTTAACTAACAAACCAAAGAACATGTATAATATTCTTGAGATCGAACGTAACCATGTCAGGATTATGATTATTTGATCTAGGATCAACTAGGTGATAATTAATTGAATAGATATTACGGTAAATTTATCATTTTTGATTCAAGTTCAATATCGGTCCCTTCCGATGCATACTCCATACATCCAACCCAAGCTTTACTTTAACCAATGCCATGGAAATGACATAACACTTATCCAAGGTGCAAGTAAACTATGTTGTAGATTATCATATCAGTTAAAACCATGTGTACTGATAAATCTAGGAATATATATTTAATCACACAATCTTGAATACTTTCCACTGTGCTGACGACACAATAAACAAGGACATTAATGTGATAAGGGTTTGGATGAATTTATAAATCAAATAGACATATAAATAATAACATGAACCAAATGACACATTAAATAAGTGATGAAAATACTTCTATCTCTTTATTGATATTTTAATGATAGAGATTACATTAAATTAGAGTTTTATTTATGGCATAAAGCCCAACAAACTCCCACTTGCACTAATATAAAACAATCAGTACATTTCAATTAATCCTAAATTCTGTCGGTGCTTTTCAAATGGAGTTCCTGCCAAAACTTTGGTGAATGGTTCAACTAGGTTGTCCTGTGTGTCCATTTTCTCCACCAGTACATCCCCTCTTGCCACATACTCTCTGATGATATGGTATTTCCTTTCTATGTGTTTGCTTCTCTTGTGGCTTCGAGGCTCTTTACTGTTGGCTATGGCTCCAGTGTTATCACAAAGCAAAACCAGTGGTTTTTCCATTACAGGAACAACACCGAGTCCTGTGAAGAACTTTGTAAGCCAAACAAGTTCTTTAGCAGCCTCTGCAGCAGCTATGTATTCTACCTCCATGGTAGAGTCTGAAATTGAGGTTTGTTTAGCACTTCTCCAAACCACTGCTCCACCCCCAAGAGTAAACACCATCCCAGATGTAGATTTCCTGTCATCAAGACATGCCTGGAAATTTGAATCGGTATAGCCTACAGGATTCAAAGCACCACCCCTGTAGACTAACACAAATTGCCTTGTACTTTTCAAGTACTTCAAGATATGCTTCACAGCATTCCAATGTTCCTGTCTTGGATTCGTCTGATACCTGCTCACAATTCCTACTGCATAACAGATGTCAGGTCTAGTGCATAACATTGCATACATTAGACTCCCAACTACTGAAGCATAAGGAACCCTTCTCATGGCCTTTATCTCTTTAGGATCAGTGGGACACTGTTCCTTAGATAGATGGACACAAAATCTAGAAGGCATTGTTGCCCCTTTGGTGTTTGTCATTGAGAATCTCTGTAAAACTTTATCTACGTAAGTTGTTTAAGAGAGAGCAAGGGATCTGTTCTTCCGGTTTCTGATAATCTGAATACCGAGAACATATGTAGCTTCACCCGAATCTTTCATTTCGAATTGAGTGTTAAGCCATTCCTTGATGTCAGTCATTTTCTTGATATGGTTGCCAATAATCAAAACGTCATCAACATAAAGGACTAGGAAGACTACCACTTGGTTTTCCTTGAGTTGGTAAACACAAGGTTCATCTTTATTTTGAAGAAAGTCATAGGTCTTGTTTCATCAAACCTTTTGTTCCAGGAGCGAGAAGCTTGATTAAGTCCATAAATGGACCTATTGAGTTTGCAAACTTTCTTTTCTTGCCCTGGAAAACATAGCCTTCTGGTTGCTCCATATAAATGGTCTCTTCAAGAATTCTGTTAAGGAAAGCTGTCTTGACATCCATTTGCCAAATTTCATAATCGAAAGCGGCAGCTATGGAGAGAAGAATGTTGGAAATTATTTTACCAGGATCTTAGATCTACTCACAAGTATGTTGATTAACACCCTAAATATGAACTTTCTAAAACGATGAAATAAACACATATAAAGTTTAGGAAACCTTACATTGGGTGCAGCGGAATATAATGACTCCTTCCGTTCAGATATCTAGCCCTTGATTCCTTTCTGTAGCAGAGCATTATCAATATCTGAACCTAGATCTCTTTCTCTGAATCTTTGATGCTGAAACTCCTTTGCTGATGATCTTTCTTCACGATCTTCCACACTATGATTGAGGTATCACTTGCTGTGTGTGGGCACTATTCTCACACTAAGAATTTCGAAATATTGAAGAAGAAAAGAAGAGGGAAGTGGCGCCTAAAGATAGGGAGAGAGAAGGCTCAGGTTTTTCTCTGAAGGAAAAATAGAAAATTTAAGTGTAATTTTACTGAAGCCTTCACTATCTATTTATAGCATTCCACTAGGGTTAGGTTTGAATTATTTGGCATTAAAATAATAAAAATATCAGTTTAAATTGCCTACAAAAGTGGCTGGCCCTATACTAGTGGATTTGGGCCTCACTTTTTACAATTTTACAGTTTTACCTTTTCTGCATCTGATTTTCTCAAAAACGCAAATTTTCTAATTTAACCATTTAAATGTCAATTCTAACTATTTAATAACTATAAATAATTATTAAATAATATTGTGATTCATCATATTTGTTAATTGAACCATACAAAGTATCATAATTAACAAATATGCCCCTAAAACTCTTTCTTTACAATTTCGCCCTTACTTAGTGAAAAATTCACAAATAGACATAGTCTAATTTGAGAATTATAATTGATTAATCAAAACCAATTACATGAGTCTTACAAGCAATATTATCTCAACTAGTGCGGGGACCATGGGTCTATATAACCGAGCTTCCAATAAGTAGATCAAGAATTTATCACTAAAATTCACTAACTTATTAATTCTTCGTTGAATCCACGCATAGAACTTAGAATTGCACTCTCAGTATATAGAATGCTCTATATGTTCCACCATATAGACACATCATTAGTTATCCATTGTTATAATCCTAATTTGATCACTGATCCTCTATATGAATGATCTACACTGTAAAGGGATTAAATTACCGTTACACCCTACAATGTATTTATTCCTTAAAACACTTGACCCCGTATAAATGATATTTCAGCTTATGTGAAATGAGTACTCCACCATTTATGTTCGTTTGGTCAAGCTCGAAGGAGATCATCCTTTGCTTACTATTCGCCAGATAGAAGCTATAGATTCCATGTTTATGCTAGCGCTCCCACTCAATTGCACTACCGTGTTCCCAAAATCTACGTATCACCCTGACCTAAAAGTAGGCTTAACTAATAAATCAAAGAACACGAATAGCCTTTCAAGATTGAGCCTAATCATAATAGGATTAAGAACATTTGATCTAGGATCAACTAGGCGATATTGACTTGAATAGATATTACGGTAAGTTTAATAAATCTAAGTCAAAGTTCAATATCGGTCCCTTCCGATGCATACTCCATGCATCCAACCTGAGCTTTACTTTAACCAATGCTCTGGAAAGAACATAGCATTTCTCCAAATGCAAGTAAACTCTTGTTGTAGATTATCATATCAGTAAAACCCTATGTCTTATAAATCTAGGAAACGTTATTCACATAGTCATGTTTACTTTCCAATGTGTTGACGGCACAATAAACAGGATCAAGTATGTGAAAAGGGTTTCAGATGAATTTATACATTATGTACATATAATCATGAAATAAATCATGTGAACCATGCAACATTAAATGTTATTTCTGATCTATATTAATAAGTAAATCTGATTATATTGAAATGAGTTTTATTTAGGGCATAAAACCCAACAAAGAATTCGGATGGATTTGAGCATGGCGACCGGACTAAAAGTTTCCTCATAGTCCACGCCTTCTCTTTGGGGGTAACCCATAGCGACCAATCTAGCTTTGAAAGTTTTGACTTCGCCTCCAGCGCCTCTTTTCTTCTTGTAGACCCACTTAGCTCCAATTGGACGATAGTCATCGGGTGCGTCTACATATTCCCAGACTTTGTTCTTTTTCGTGCAATCCATTTCTGAATCCATGCCGGCTGACCAATATTTTTGTTCGGGACTTGCCATTGCCTGTTTATAGGTTAATGGGTTTCATCAATACTGTCACCAACGACCATATTGATTTCACCATCCAAGCCATAACGAGATGGTTTAGTAGAAACCCTCCCACTACGACGAGGAGCGGTGATCTTCTGAACAAGAACATCATTGGTAGATTTCTCGGTTGTATCAACTTGCAAAGGTTCAACCGAGGAAGTAGGATTATCCTTTACTTGAGTAGAAAAGGATGGAACATTAGAAGGAGTTATATCTGAAAGCATTTCCTCCAATACTACTTTGCTTTGCGGCTTGAAATTCTTAATATAGTCATCTTCAAGGAAAGTGGCGTTTGTGGAAACGAACACTTTATCATCCTTGTGACTATAAAATAGTCCACCCCTAGTCTCCTTAGAATTTCCAAAAAACATGCAAACCTCAGTTCACTTTTCAAGTTTGCCATCTTTCTTTCTTAAGACATGAGCAGGGCACCCCTAGATTCTGTAATGGCGTAAACTAGGTGTACGACCATTCCATAATTCTAAAGGTGTCTTAGGGACTGATTTAGATGGAACAACATTTAAAATGTCGGTTGCCATCTGAATTGCATATCCCCAGAAGGACGTAGGTAGAGTTCAGTAGCTAAGCATGGACCTAACCATTTCCAAAAGCGTGCAATTTCTTCTTTCTGCAACTCCATTTTACTGTGGAGTGCTAGGGGCAGTCAATTGGGATTCAATGCCAAGTTCAGTTAAATGATCTTTGAACTGCATATCCATATATTCTCCACCCCTATCAGTTCGCAAGATCATTAAGGTTTTACCCAATTGGTTTTGAGCCAAAGCTAGAAATTCCTGAAACTTTTCAAACGTTTCAGATTTCTTATGCATAAGGTAAATATGACCATATCTAGAGTAATCGTCAATGAAAGTGACAAAGTACTCAACCACCTCTAGCTTTGACATTCAGTGGTCCACAAAGATCTGAATGTACTATGCCTAATGGTTCTTTGGCACGCTCTCCCTTTGCAGAGAAAGAACGTTTTGTCATTTTTCCTTCTAGGCAAGATTCACAAACTGGTAATTCACCTAAGGTAACATTTTTCAATGGACCACCTTTGGTTAATCTGTGAAGTCTATCATAGCCTATATGACCAAGACGTAAGTGCCATAGATATGTTTCGTCTTCATTATCGATCTCTTGCTTTTTGTGGTTTCTAGGTTTAGCTACCTTAAACAGTTCGTTATGAAGCGCAAATGGTTCGTCTGGTCTTAGAACATAAAGCCCATGTTCCATAGACGCAACACAAATTTGAATGTCATTTCGAGAAATGGTAGAACCATAACTCAAAATATCTAATTTGTATTGTTGTAAGTGTAAGCATGAAACAAGAATCAAGTTTCTATTGAAATTTGGAATGAATAAGACATTGTCTAATTCCAAAATTTTGTTGTGAAACTTGAGTTTGGCTTTTCCTGTAGCTCTAACAGATACCATCTCGCCATTACCAACTTCAAGTTTCAACTCTCTGGATTTCAAATAATTCCAGTTTTCAAGCAATTGCAATGAACAGCTGACATGGTTTGTAGATCCAGAATCAAGAATCCAGATGGATTTATCATTCTCTAAAACACATGATTCAAAAACTAAAGCATCATTGCTTAACCGTTTTTGGATTGTTCTTGTTGATGGTTATATCTGTTAGGAAGGATAATCTGAGGAAATGGAATCACTTTCTCTATTCTTCTCAATTGAGCTTGAAGTAGTAGGATTGTCAGAGCAATGCACTCTCTGCTCTTCAGATGAAACAATTCCCAGCTTAGCTCCTTTCTAGAATTTGATGTTCATCATGAGCAAGTGTGAAGTGATACTTTGACCAGGAGTCATCTTCAAACTTTCAAGTTCATTCCTAAAGGCATATTGTAGATAAGGATTTGGGTGTGGGTTGGACATTTTTGACACTACAAAAATCAATAAATAGAAGTAAATCATTTGGTTCAATAAATTCATACACAAATTCAGAAAATAACAAGTATAGCAAATATGTTTGCAAAAATACCAAAAATTAAACTTATGTATTATTTTCCAAGGTTTCCAACATAATGAAATACAGTGTCCCGCTAGACGAGAGTCAAAGATAATATTAGTTGAATAGAGTAGTCAGCTCATCTAAAATGGACACCATTTTAGCAACCTTTTATTCGATCAAAATGAGAATTCAACGTTGTCCCGGTAGGCGAGAGTCAAGGTTATACTCATTTTATGAGCTCCACCATTGTTTCATGTTTTGTAAATTTATCTCTAAGTAGTTCCCGTAGGGGAGGGTCTAATAGAGATGAAAACTTACAAAACACTTATCATATGAGATCTTACCGTGTTAAATGCTTTCAACGAATAACCATCCATAAGGGGGACGAAGTCTAGCGTCTCGAGGTTATATTGAAAACATTTAACTATTGTAAGACCAATAATGGAGATCGAATATCTCTTGATTAAAGCTCATTATTTAAAATAATGTATTATTTAATTAATCATTTATTTTAATCCGTATATTTTAATAATGAAAATTAATTAATTTAGAGTTGGTCCAAAATTAATTTTCAACTTTAATTTAATTTTCAATATTTAATTTCAAAAATCATTATATAATAATATATAAAATTTTGAAAATTTTAAAATATAATAAAATAAATACTTGAAAAATATCTAATTTAAGTTGTTCTAAAATAACAAAATTTTCAACTTAAATTATTTTTCAAAATTTAATTAAATAACAAATTAAGTTACTAACCACTTAATTTGAAAAATATTCCATTTTAAGTTGATCCAAAATTAACAAACTTTCAACTTAAAAGAATATTCCAAGAATCTCTCAATAACTAATTCCTAGAATTCCTCAACTTACTTTTGAATTTCAAAAATATTCAAATTCAAGTTGATCCAAAATTTTATAACTAATTTTCAACTTAAAGATATTTAAATGAAATTTTAAATAATTAAGCTTCAGAAGAATCTAATTAGTTATTAATTCTTTATTTAATTAAATACAGGAAAATACATTTAGTTTATCTTGAATTTGAATTTCATTAAACTAAGTGTGTTTTTCTAAATTAATTTCAAAATATTCAAATGAAAAATTAATTTCATATATTTCGAAATTAATTATGTTGCTAATTAATTTTATTAGGTTAAACTAGTTTAATTAACCTAGTACAGTTATTCAAATCAGGCAAATGGGCCTCCACAGTTGGGGTTGTTCATGTAAGGGAGTGCTGGGTTCAGTGTGTCGTACCCACTACTATGGCCCCCTAACTCTCACACAAGGCCCAAGAGAGATGAATTTAACCTTAAAAAGAACAACTGTTATTAATTGAATATGCCCAAATACTAATTGGGCCTAAATAAAATCTATCAATATGTGACATTTTATTTAGCAACATAGTCCATTTTAATTACAAAAATCAAATGGGCTACCTATATGCATCTAAGCCCAAAGCAAACATATAGGCTCACACAGGCACACAAATTTGGATGGATCCTATCATGTTACTAGATTATACACAGATGAAAGAAGAAAGTAAAATTTACCTGTTACAAATTATTTGTTTGACCTATTGACAATTGAACCATGGGTTAAAATCAGATCATTGGATATGTCAACAAGTTAGCCATGGCAATTTAGATCAAACAATAATAGGTTTTATAAAACTTGTTTTGATAATCAAACAATATAAAATACATAAACCTGCAACAAGTTGGATAGTTGGATATATGGTTTACTTAATGTTAATTTTATTAATTTATTTAATAATTTCAAAAAAATAATAACTAAATAATAATTTTTTTTTCGGAATATAAATAAATAAATAAATAAAATTAAAATTAAACCTATAAATTTGAAAAATTAGGATTCAACAAACCTAAGTATCTTTTTCAAAAAAAAAAAATGGTAACAACTTTTCAAATTTCATGTTATTTAAAATAAAATTAAATTTTCAATAAAATAAAATGATAATTTAATATTATTTTTCTGATTTTACAATTTAATTTAAATAAAAAATAAAAAAATTTAAAAGTTAGCAAAATATCTTATTTCAATTTAAAATTTCATGATTAAAATAATCTTATTTTAAATTTCAAATAAGGTCATTTTATTAAAAAAAATTAAATAATTGAAAATATTAAATATCTGACCTTAAATTTAAAAATAAGATAAAATATTTAAATTTTAAAAATAAGATAACAAACTAAGCAAAAAGATAGACTTTTACCTATTTTTAAATTCAAATTTCACTAATATCTTAAATTAATTTTTAAAAAAATATTAATTAATTTAATTCTGATAATTAGATTTAAAATTTGAAAAATAAAAAATCAAAATACAAAATTACACAAAAAATTCGAAATTAATTCCATGAAAAAATGAAGATAAATGAAAAAAATGTATTTGGTACGGATGGTATGCATTGCATACCATCCGCGCGCGCAAACCAGGGTGCACGATCGAGAAAACTCAGCCAGAGAGGCTGCAAGCAGCCTTGTCCACGCATGGAGCCCAGATTTCAAATAAAACTAAGGCTTCAGACTGCGAAATCTCAGACAACCTCGTGTCTGAGGCGCGCGTGACCGAGTGATCACTCGGATCCGCGCGTGTATGGGGTGTCACCACCCCCTATCTTTTTTCAAAACTTCAAAAAATCATAACTAATTCAAATTAAATCCAAATCAAGTTCTGTCAAAAAATGAATTGCTTAATTTTTTCCAAACTATCCAAAAAAAAAATAATAATTTCAGAACAAAAATCCAATTATTTTTCATAAAAATTTTGCAAACATCAATCAATCATCAAATAACACACATATCAACATGAAACCATCCAAATCACACATAAATCATTTTAAGTCAAAATTTCTTGAAAGTAAATGAATTACCATGGCTCTGAGGCCAGTTGTTGGAATTATTTTACCAGGATCTAAATTTACTAACAAGTATGTTATTAACATCCTAAACATGAACTTCTAAAACGATATGAAATAAACACATATAAAGTATCAGGAACCTTACAGTGGTTGCAGCAGAATATAATGTATCCTTCCACTTAGATCTCTAACCCTTGTATCCTTTCTGTAGCAGAGTATCACCAAGATCTGAGTCCGAATCTCCTTCTCTTGAAACTGGATTCTTCACAGCCTTACACACTATGATTGAGTACCACTTGATGTGTGTGGGCACTCACTCTTTTCACTACGAGCTTCGGTTTTCAAGAGAGGAAGAGAGAGATAGGCTTTCGGCTAGGGTAGTGAAGGAGGCTAGAAATTTTTAATGAAGGAATGAGATGCATCATCTTTTCCCTTTAAGCCATCACTACCTATTTATAGGAAACCACTTAAGGTTAGGTTAGATTTAATTAGCATTAAAATAATTGAAAAATAAAGTGTCAAAACCCTTGTGAAGTGGCCAGCTATGGATTGTGGGCCCCACTTTACAATTTTGCCATTTTTAATCTTATTTTCTCGAAAATGCTGTTTTTCCAATTTAACCACTTAAACGCCAATTCTAATTATTTAATAACTAAAATTAATTATTAAATAATATTTCCGTTTAACATATTTATTAATTAGACTTAACAAAAGTGTCTTAATTAACAAATGAACCCTAGAATCTCTTTTCTTCACAATTAAGCCCTTGCTTAGTGACAATTCATAAACCAGACTTAGTCTAATTTTAGAATTATAATTGATTAATAAAAATCAATTAACTGAGTATTACAAGTAGTATTGTCTCAACTAGTATGGTTACCATGGGCCTATATATCTGAGCTTCCAATAAGCAGATCTAGAATTTACCAAGTAAATTCATTGGCTTATTAATTCCTTGTTGCATCCACCATAGAACTTGGAATTGCACTCTTAGTTATATAGAACGCTCTATATGTTCCACGATATAGATACGCTATTAGTTATCCATTGTTATAATCCCAATAATCAATGATCCTCTATAGATGATTTACATTGTATAGGGATTAATTTACCGTTACACCCTTCAATGTATTTTATCCTTAAAACACTTAGCCACCTATAAATGATATTTCAGTGAACTAACATAATCACTGGAATGAGTACTCAACCATTTATCTCTGTTTAGCCAAGCTCGAAGGAAATCATCATTTCACTTCTATGTCTGGATAGAAGCTATAGATTCCATATCTATGACTAGCTCTCCCACTCAATTGCACTACCATGTTCCCAAAATGTATGTATCACCCTGACCAAAAAGTAGGTTTAACTAACAAATCAAAGAACATGTATAATACTCTTGAGATCGAACCTAACCATGTCAGGATTAAGATCGTTTGATCTAGGATCAACTAGGTGATATTGAATTGAATAGATATTACGGTAAATTTATCATATCTGATTCAAGTTCAATATCGGTCCCTTTCGATGCAAACTCCATACATCTAACCCAAGCTTTACTTTAACCAATGCCCTGGAAAGGACATAACACTTATTCAAGGTGCAAGTAAACTATGTTGTAGATTATCATATCAGTTAAAACCCTGTGTATTGATAAATCTAGGAATATATATATTTAATCACACAATCTTGATTATTTTCCATTGTGCTGACGGCACAATAAACAAGAACATTAATGTGATAAGGGTTTGGATGAATTTATAAATCAAATAAACATATAAATGATAACATGAACCAAATGACACATTAAATAAGTGATGAAAATATTTCTGTGTCTTTATTGATATTTAAATCATAGAGATTACATTGAAATAGAGATTTATTTAGGGCAGAAAGCCTAACATCCCATACGTCCATGGACCAATCCTCAAGGCGCCATGCCTCCACGCATGTGGGCAGGCCCTTGAGACAAGCTACCAAACTAGTTGCATACATTAGATCTCTGTCCCTTTCCAACATGGTGCATCCGTCCCATGCGCGTATGCAAACTAGCCCACGAATGACTACCCATGTAATCTCGTGTTGAGACTCATGGCCAAGGCGCACCACAACGTCTCTGGAAGGTTTGGGCCACGTCCCGTGCAAGCGGCATACCGGCAAGCCAATCGAAACGTACCTGTTAACCTCTGGCAGCTTCATAAACGCACTACTAGGTTGGCCCGATAATGTCCATGAGCACTCCAACTCATGGAGACATATGAGTCCCCTCCTGGTCCTCATATGCCCGTCCCACTAGCCCTACTGACTAGTAGTGGCTCACTTAGCACTAAGGTGCCAGGGGTGGTGGAGCGCTTACACCAGGGTACCCCTCTTTAAATGGCATTCTGAGCTTTTAGCCTTTACCAAGAACATACATGATTTTGGCTTTGTAGACATATGACCAAGCTGCATACCAAATAACATAGTTTCACCAAACCAATTGCACCATTGTATTTCTAAGCCCAAATAAATGGCGAATACCAAGCCCCGTCCCAATCTAGACAATATTGAATATAATTACGAAAATGCCACTGCATACAAACTAACCATCAGCATGCACCACAACATGCGCCACCACTTGACCACCACTTGGCCAACTTGTGGGCATCACTTAGCTTATAACGTGCCATCTTAGCATGCACGTTACATTCTCCCCCACTATCGCAGGTCAATCTTCCTTATCTCAACTCCTAAGCTTACTCTAAGCTTCTCCCGAATCCTAAGTTTGCACTTGTCCCTCTACCTCCGTAGAACCACCCTCTTGGTGACGATCTCCCTCGCCCACTCTTGGACTTGATAAAAGAACCTGTGCCACTGTCGCTATTCAGAATCACCCATGGAGTAGTGCCTCCGCACTAGAATACTTCCCCCAACATGAATTCCTACGAGTCCATCACAACATCCCTCCAGTAAACCAAGTAGCCCTTGCAACACTAACACTGAAGCTAACATCATTTGATAGTAGCTCACCCGCCAATGTCCAATGCATACTCCTTTTGACAAGGACTAAGTATGGTGCACCCCTCAGGGTGAGGTTCGCAAACCAACAGTATCCAACGACACTTACAGAACACACTTCCACTGAAGCCAAGTCCCTCTGAAAACTTCACACGCCAACTCCATTGCACACCATCCTCTTGATGGAAATCGAACAAGACACTCTCATCGCAGGATAAAATTTAGTGCGTCCCACCTGGACGAGGCTCGCAAGCCAACTGCACCCAATGCAGCACCAAGGGCACTCTTGCACAAGATTTCTTTGTGAAGTTCACAACATTGGCCCTCCGGCCCTACGTCACACCCAAAGCTTCATGCAATAGGTCCCACTGACCCACTGCATATGTTCCCCTTCTGAGCTACTTTCACGCGGTTAATGATCTAACAATCACCCAAAACCATGAACTTTCCCTCTAGCTCCTGCTTGTGGGGGCTCTCTAACACTGTGTCACAAGTTTACTCCTAAAATCAACCCTGCATCCTCTGATGACTTGCTAACTTTTGACAAACTTGATAACACCCAGTCTTACTCTTAAGACTTGAAGTTATCCAAATCCGCTATTTCCCATCGGCATATGCTCTTTGAATCATTCGGCACAGTGTCTCATACAACACCAATGTCCCCATAAACACAAAGCATGCCCATAACATGCCGCAAACTAGCTCAGTATATATCTCAGCCTACGCCCCTACATATTTTCTATTTGCAGCTTGCAACAATCATGCAAGTCTTTGCACTGAACAACCCATCTGTTGTAGTGTTTCCCTCTGGATTCACACACCGAAACTAAACAAGTATCCTGATTCTTCAAACACATGAATCAGTGGGCTCCCCCACTTCAACTTGGGAAGAACTTCTCTCTTAGAGGAATACCCCTCAAGATATAGCTCGCAAGCTAACTGCATACTCACATACGGTCCCTCCATTCCAAACGTCACTTTGATGAAGATGTTGAACTAATGTCTCGGCCATTCTGACTCTTCACCCCTCGACATTTCAATGTTGCCTTAGTACCTTAGTCCTGCCAACTTTCACCTAATGCCAACATTCCCATGGTATTATCTTAGTACCTGAGTCCTCCGGACTTTCACTCTCGATAACTAGCACTACCTGTGTTACGAGTCTTCTTGACTTTACATCCTAAACAACAATCAATCTCCACGATACTCATCTTGATGCTTGTAATGAATCCCTAGTCTGATGAGTGAACCGTGAAGGTCTTTCCCCCACTTCATCTGTTGGCGTCCCCGACAACATGCCTACACGCGAATGCCTAACCACCACAACTCTTCATGCACACCATGCCATCTAAAAGTGCATCCCACAGGATGTGACTCTCGAGTCAACTATCTCATATAGCACCCCCGTCGATTTCCATATGCATGCAATGCCCGCTCAACAATCCAACTGATTCACACTTGCATTACACCCTTCTAGCTCCCACGATGCACTAATTTCCAATGATGCAGCCCTCTGGCCTTCATGCAAACTCTAGCACCGTTGTTGACCTTCGCAGCCTCACATGACTACTAAGTCTCACTGGCATGACCTTCTAACCTCCACACAAACTCTAGCACCATCTCAACGCTTGCGCTCGATCTTCTTAGCCCTACTGGCTTCTTTGATGCATTCATTCCACAACTCTGCATCTCTATCGATGCCTTTGTGTGACTTACGTCCTCTGGCACTTTAACAAGCCAACACATCCCACTCAACTGTCTTGGCGCTTCCATATGGATCAAATAAAAGTCACACGCAAACACCTCCAAGTACAATTGTAATATCCCGATAAGACAAATGGTAAATAATTAGGGTTTATATTTATATTATGGGTTAATTAGGTAATAAGTGGGATTATGATCCACTAATCTATTTCAGCATAAAATTTAAATTTTTCTATAAGTGAGTAAATAAGCGTAATTTATTAATTACGGAGATTTATATAGCATGTGTGAATGTAATATAAGCTATATGTGGAATAAAAATATTTTTAGGTCCGGGGACCCTAAAGATCGGATAAGTGGATAAATAAGCGTAATTTGTTAATTACGGAGATTTATTTAAAATACGTGGATATAATATGAGTTATTTGTAAAATAAAAATATTTTCATATTCGGCGACCCTAAAGACCCGATTGGAGGCCAAAAATGTCACAACAGTTTTAGTTAGAAATATTGATGAGATTATTGGGATAAGTTGATTTTAGATATACCAGAGTATTTTGGGGTACTCAGAGTTGGCTAATTATCCTAGAAATAGAAGTTTCTTAGTGGCTAAGAAATAATAAGATAACTATTAATAATAAAGTTTTTATTAATATTATATTATTATATTATTATTATATTATTATTAAAATTTTAACTTTCACGCTGATTGATGAAAGTTGATATATATATTATATAAATTATATTTTTTTTTGATAAATCAGTGAGTTGTATTTGCATAAACCAATCATTTGTACATCCTAATGACACCATTAAAGGCCCAAGAAATTCTAGTTACAATCGGGTATACCAGTATATTCAAGATGCACAATATACCGATTACAAGGATTGTATTCAATCTCTATCCTTGCTGGTTATTTTCTATGGTTGAAACATGGATAATCTCATCCTTCTCTTTTATCTCTGCAATAAGATGATCAATTGCCACCTGCTCTCCCTTCCAAATGACTACATTTCTCACAGTCCATACATGATAAACCATTGAGGCAGTCGTAGCAGTAAACACCTGCTTATGCCCCCTGGTTCTTTTAGCCATGCCGATCCATCTTATGATGTTAGGCAAATTACCACTTTTCATCTTCCATCCCAGCC
Organism: Cannabis sativa; assembly: GCF_029168945.1. NCBI lineage: Eukaryota > Viridiplantae > Streptophyta > Magnoliopsida > Rosales > Cannabaceae > Cannabis > Cannabis sativa. The sequence goes on along the minus strand of NC_083602.1, from coordinate 44,066,081 downwards.
ATTTTTAATGCTTTTGAGGACCATCTCTGCAACCGAACACTCAAAAAACAAGTGTTGGGCAGTTTCTTTTCCTTCCTTGCAATGCGGACCTTCACCAAGCTGGATTCCCATGCTGAACAACCTATCCTTTGTCTTCAACCTCCCATGCATAGCTAGCCATAAAATGAAACTATGTTTAGGTAAGGTTAAACGAGCCCATACCTCTTTACTCCAAAGTGATTTTGTCAAGGAAGGAGCAAGCATTCTATACCCTGCTGCTATAGAGAACTTATGTGCAGTAAATTCTCTTATATCAGTCAACCCTTTTACTTGATCCTTTAGAGCCACCAACTTCTTCCAATACCAACTTACATGGATGGAAGGAGAATGGCTCCACCAATCCCCTTTCTTCAAGTATACCCTCTGAATCCATCTCATCCATAAGGACTCTTTGTTGTTTGCAATTGCCCAAACATATTTGCACATAGCCGCTTTGTTCCATTCTTCCACTGTTTTAATGCCTAAGCCCCCTACTGATTTGGGAGAGCAAACCATGTCCCATTTGATTGCTCCACCTCCTTGAAACATTGCTTGACCTTTCCAAAGATAAGCTCTGCACACTGCTTCAATACCTTTGATAATCTTCTTCGGAAAGATGAGGATTTGACTCCAATGAGCTTGAATTGCCAATAGGACATAATTGATCAATACTGTTCTCCCTGCAAATGATAAATTTCTTGAACTCCAGCTCCGTATCCTAGTGGTCATTTTCTCAATTAGTATCTCACATTCACTTCCTGAGATCTTCTTAGCATTAATAGGTATTCCCAAGTAGGTAAAAGGTAGATTCTGCCTTGAAAACCTCGAGAGGGTCAACAGCCTCTCTACAACCGAATGCTCCATATTACTGCAATAAATTGCAGTTTTTGTGGGGCTGGGCTGCAAACCAGAGGTGATGGAAAAAGTTTCAGAGCTTGCAACAAGTACTTGACACTTCTCTCATCCCCATTGCCGAACAAAATTACATCATCTGCAAAAGCAAGGTGATTCAGCTTGAGCTCAGAACATCTATCATGAAAACCAAAGTCTTCCTTTTCCCCAATTTTCCTCATCAGTCTAGATAGGTATTCCATTCCTATTACAAATAGTAATGGAGACATTGGATCCCCTTGTCTAAGGCCTCTCTTAGATTTTAAGAATCCATGGAGGGGTTCCATTGAACATAAGAGAAAACCTAGGTGTTGAGACACATTGCATGATCAACCTGATAAAGGGAGATGGGAACTGAAGCCCTTGTAGCATCTCTTCAATGAATTGCCATTCCACAGTATCATACGCCTTTTGTATATCCAATTTAATCACACAACCTGGCTTGTTTGCTTTTCTTCCATAATGCCTGATCAAATCCTGAAAAATCATGATAATATGCCCTATAAATCTGCCTTTGATGAAGCCTCCTTGTGAGTGAGAAATGAAATCTTGCAGTATCTCTTAGATTCTAGAACTCAAAAGCTTAGTTGCAATCTTATAGATAACATTACAACAAGCAATATGCCTAAAATATTTAACAGTGTTTGGACATTTTACCTTGGGCACCAAAGTAATCATCGTTGAATTGATTTCCTTGAGAATTCTGCTACTCTCAAGGAAAGATGACACTGCTTGGAATATAGAGTCCCCAATGGAATCCCAGTTATCTTGGAAAAAGTAACTGGAATAGCCATCAGGGCCAGGAGACTTTGATCCAGGGATATCAAAAGCAGCTTTCTTCACTTCCTCTATAGTGATTTTCCTCATGAGTAGCTCTGCATGTTCTTGAGATACCACAGGACCCCTCCTCAAGACACTCTTGACCACTGACTTCCTATTCTCCATATTAGTTCCCAACAGACTCTTGTAGTACTCCAGAAAAGCCTCCTGAACCATCACTAGATCATTGACCCTCTCTCCATTTTTCTGCTCAATATAGAAGATCCTATTTTCCCTCAGTCTTTGCTTTATACTACCATGAAATAAAGCTGTGTTGTTGTCTCCCTCATGAACCCATGCCATTTTTGCTTATTGTTTCAGAAATGATACATAGTCCTGCTGAACCCTTGTATATCTCTCCCTAGCATCCTTCTCTTCAATATGTAGATCAACATTCAAAGGACTTAGCTGCAATTTAGTCTGGATGTCCTCCAATTTAGCTTTAGCCTTAGCTGTAGCAGCCTGGAAATCCATGTACCCTTCCTTATTTATCTCCTTGAGCACCCCTTCAAACATTTTCAATCTCGTGAACACCTGATACATCTTTGAACCATCAATAGGCCGCTTCCATATCTCTGCTAACATCCTCTCATACTCAGGATGAGAATTCCACATTCTAAAGTACTTGAAAGGTTAAATTCCACCATTCAACTGAGGATACAAAGTTAGAATCCCAGTAGAATGATCAAATAAACCCTCATTAAGGAAAGTAGCCTCAGCATTCTCATAAGAAACTCAACCAAGCCTGGTTAGCTAGGATTATATCAATTTTAGAATAAATTCTATCTTCTCCATGTTGCTTGTTTGACCATGTAAAAAAATTACCACTATACTTCACATCCTCCATTTGGCATTGATTCACACAATTTAGAAACTCTTCATCAGGAGAGCTTCTAACTCGATTCCCAATTCTCTCTTCCTTAGAGAGGATCTCATTGAAATCCCCCATCATACACCACCTCCCCTTTGGGTTCAACTCAATTACATCTTTCCAAAGTTCCCTCCTCTCATTTCTGTTGTTTGATGCATATATCACTTTCAAATAACTATCAAAAATTCCATCCATGGTAATGACTTTTAGATGCATAAGCTGACTTGTGCATCTAATAATATCCACTATGAATCTCAAAGGATTCCATGCTATCACAATCTTCCCTCCCGCATGCCAAGCAATATTTGAAGAGAAACACCATCCCGCAAACACATTAGGGTACAAGTTCCCAAGTTTAGGAGCCTTGACTCTTGTCTCAAGGAGGCTAAAAAAATCAACTTTTTGAAGGTTAATAAATTACTTTATTAACCCCTATTTTTGTTGATTGTTAGCTCCTCGGACATTCCAACATAGTAGCTTATCCATTAGATAGAGAGAGGGTTCTCCCCCCTCTAGTATTACCCTCTTCGGATTGGTCCCCTACTACTCCAACCTCATCATTCTGCAACTCATTATGCATATTTAACACCTGAAATGAGTTTTCCACAATCACAGCTTCTGTTGTACCCTTTCTTGCTGTTGCTTTACTCCCTTTTGACACTTCCATGAAGCAATCTTCATCTATCTTCTTCACACTCAGCCTCTTCTCCTCTTTCACAATCCATTCTTGTTTACCTTTAGTGTTCTTCCTGCATTCTTCCACTGTGTGGCCTAACCCCGAACAGTGCATACAAATCACAGGTTTCCACTCATATTTAATACCCACCTGAATTTTGAAACCATGTTCATTCTCAAACTCAATAAAACCAGGAAAATGTTGATCCATCCTAGCTTCAATTAGAACCTTAGGATAACTCAATCTGTCCCTCTCCTTTGTCACCGAATCCACCATAACTGGATTTCCTAATTGCCCTACAATCTTGAACAATGATCTTTCCCCCCAGTATTTCAGCTCTAAATCTTCAATTTGAATCCAAATTGGGACACATTTCATATCTTCTTTCTTGAAATTAACATTGGGATCCCAGGGTTTCATTATAACAGGTCTACGATTAAAGAAAATATAGCCCCCATTCAACACTTCATCCATGTCCTTGATCAAATTGAACAGGATTATGAAAATCCCATACGACAGTACCTTCACCCTGTCAATTTTATCATTCCAGACCCTTTTAGGAAACCCCTCTAAGATGTGTAAGGGTGGATTTGACCCTAAAAAAAACAAACTATAGACGGTTTCCAAAACAATACTTCATCCTCAATATCATCCATAGTGATTTTTACCTTGTTAGCACATTCAGATTATATAAGTTATATTTTGTAAGATATATCAGAAACAGTTAAACGAAAGAACAAACGAACCCTCGTTCTCTCTCCTTTGACAAAACCTTCTCTCTCTATATCCATTTTCTTCGATTTTCAATCCAGATTTAGCGATCTAAGCTCCGGTAGTAGCAGGATACCAAATCCTTGAAGAGGGAAAGCTTAAGGGCTGAGATCATCGGGGATAGTTCTCCACTTGGGTTAGCCAAAATGTATGAACCTGGATTAAAGGTAAGAAAAGTATATTGTACTGCATAGTACATTGTATGTAATATAATTAGTATTGTTATGAATTGATTAATATTGAGATATAGTTAATATTGTTATATAATGAAAAGACTGATTGGTTGAATATTGGTAATGTGATGTGATTATGCATGTGATATATGGGCTCACCTGATTAGGTGATGCAATTTTCCTGGCGACGTACTGGGCGTAAGTACGAGCGTTAGTGATATATGATTAGTACCAAGCATAGGTACGAGCTCACATGATTAGGTGATGCAATTTTCTTGGCGACGTATCGGGCATAGGTACGGGCGTCAGCGACATATGATAAGTACTGGGTGTAGGTATGGGCTCGTCTGATTAGATGATGCAATATTTGTGCCAAATTATGGCACAGGCTCACCTGATTAGGTGATGCAATTATATGATATATGCGTGCAGGTTTTTGGCACAGGTTCACTTGATTAGATGTTGCAGTTATGCGATATATGGATGCTAGGCTATGGCACGGGCTTACCTGATTAGGCAATGCAATACAGGATTATCAGATTAAAACATCGACTTGCTTGATTAGGCAACCTGATGTTATGAAGATGGTTACTTTATGAGGTAATATATATTATTTATATGATTAAATGAATATGAATTCTGTTATTGGTATAATGGTTTTGTATTACTAAATATCTATACATTGATGCTTATTCGTGGCAGATGCCAGTAGTGATATGGATTTAATCTTATGAACAATGGGTGATGATTAGATTCTTATTGTGTATAAATGACAATATTCGAATAATAAACTATATGATTGTTATTATTACTTTTCTTGCTGAGTCCTTGGGACTCACGGGTGCTATGTGGTGCAGGTAAGGGCAAAGAAAAACTAGATCAACCATGAGGTGACAGTCTTCTTTGGCAATGTACATATTGACCTCACCGGCATGCGTGCTGAGTTGCTAGGAGTTGTTTTGGGCTATTTGTATTTCTTTGTGTATTTTCATTTTGTGTTTAAATAGTTGTTGTATATATTTCTTTAGCAAAAAATTTTATAACAGGGATTCCTGGAACACGCTTTTTATGCCGTTATAATGTCCGTTTTAAGTATTTTATTATAGTCAAGTTTTTTATATTATCACAGTTTGTAATAATTAATTAATCTATTAGTATTAAACTAGTTTATAAAATCACACACATGGTGTCCCTACAGATTAGGGCATTAAACCAATCATCCTTTGAAAATTGCGGCCTCTGCCCCCTTGGTCTCCGTGTGCATCCCTCTTGACACACACACGTAGCAACTGAAGCATTCCATGTCTATCCCACTTTGAACTATCTCGGTCATCAACTCTCGACCACTGTGGTGCCTCACAACAATCTAACAGTCCCAGCACTACTTCCACACCCATGCCTACAAGCTTCCTTTTCAACAAAAGTGCCTCTTGCGGCTTATGATGTCACTCACACAAACTTGGCCTAGTGTACCAACCATACAGTATGGACTATCCCCTCAATCTTGTCCTATGCTAACGAGTATCAAACATTCCGTTGCGCCTCTCTACAACTGCACGTGGTAGTTGTCTTTCTAGCATCCTTCTGCGTGCCTACATCCTCTCTAGGATAGGCCAACCTGGTTCACCTCCCACTGAGATGAACTTAACTCTGATACCAACTGTCACGGGCTCACGTTTTTAGGCAGCAGAACACCCGTGCAGTACCTTGACTTTTCTTAGCCAAGGTCAGCCTTCCAACAATCCAAGTAACAATGGGCTCATTTTTGCGCGACCGTGTGCCTCGTGCACACTTCCGTCTCTTGAACAACTCCCACCGAGTCATGCTCGCAAGCATCCATGAGTGCATCCATGCATCAAGGCTCTGTAGCCAAGATACTCACACTGTCAATAGGTTCCCACTATGATAAGGCAAATTCCAACACTGTCAATAGGTTTGGGCCATGTCCCGTGCAAGCAGCATACCGACAAGCCAATGGAAACGTACCCGTTAACCTTTGGCAACTTCTTAAACGCACTACCAGATTGGCCCAATAATGTCCATTAGTACTCCAACTCATAGAGACATATGAGTCCCCTCCTGGTCCTCCTATGCCCGTCCCACTAGCCCTGCTGGCTAGTAGTAGCTCGCATAGCACCAAGGTGCAAGGGGTGGTGGAGCGCTGACACAAGGGTACCCCCCTTTAAAGAGCATTCTAAGCTTTTAGCCTTCTACTAGGAACATACATGATTTTGGCTCTGTAGACATACGGCCAAGGCACATACCAAATCACATAGTTTTGCCAAACTGATTTCACCATTGAATTTGTAGACCCAAATAAATGGCAAATACCAAGCCCCGTCCCAATCTGGACAATATTGAAGGTATTTACAAAAATACCACTGCATACAAACTAAGCATCAGCATGCCACCAGCATGCACCACAACATGCGCCACCACTTGGCCAACTTGTGAGCATCACTTAGCTTGTAACGTGCCATCTTAGCACACACGTTACAATCAACGCTCCCACTCAATTGAAGTACCATGTTCCCAAGATGTAAGTATCCACCAGAACCAAAAGTTAGCTTCCACGAACAACTCAAAGAACATAAATAATACAACTAAGCTGAACCTAACTATATCACGATTAAGAACCATAGACCTAAGATCAACCATTGATATTGACTAAGAAAGATATAACGGTAAGTTTAAGATATCTTATCCAAGATCAATATCGGTCCCTCCCAATGTATACTCCATACATCTGATACTGGTAACCTTTGCCAATACCTTGGAAAGGACATAACACTTATCCAAGGTGTAAGTATACCTTATCGTTGATTATCATGCCAGTCTAAATCTAGTGAACTAAAAAATCATGGGAGTTAAACTTTTGAACATATAATCATGATTATATTCCACTATGCTGACGACACTATAATCATGAACAAATATATACATATTTATATATCTTCTGGACTTAATAGAATTTATACATTAAACATAATCATGAAATAAATCATGTGAACCAGGCAACATAAAAGCAATTTCTGATCTTTATTAATTAGTAAATCTGATTATATTGAAATGGGTTTTATTTAGGGCACAAAACCCAACAATTTATAAGTAGCTAAGTGTTATAAGGATAAAATACATTGAAGGGTAGAACGGTAAATTTATCCTTATTCAGTGTAGATCATCTATAGAGGATCTTTGACTATTAGGATTATAACAATGGATAATCATAACGTATCTATATCATGGTACATATAGAGCGTTCTATATAATTGAGAGTGCCATTCAATTCAAAATCTATAGTAGCCCAAGGCGAAATTAATAAGTTGAGAGTTTACTTGGTAAATTCTAGATCTGCTTATTGGAAGCTCGGTTATATAGGCCCATGGTCCCCTCACTAGTTGAGATAACACTGCTTGCAGACTCAGTTAATTGATTTTAATTAATCAATTATAATTCTAAAATTAGACTATGTCTTATTTATGAATTTTCACTAAGCAATGGCTTAATTGTGAAGAAAAGAGGTTTTTGGGTCAATTTATTAATTAAGAGACTTTGTATGGTCTAATTAATAAGTTACAGAAATGATAATTTTATTTAGTAATTAATTATAATTATTATATAAATAATTTTGGCATTTATACGATTGAATTGGAAAATATGGTATTATTAAAAAAAAGAATAAGTGGTTGAAATATATAACTAGAAAGTGGTCCCATTATTGTGTACGACAGTTAAGTTTATTTTGCCCAATATTTTATTCTTTTTTAATCCATATAATTCAGCCTTAAGCCCTAGTTGAAACACTATAAAAGTAACATGATACTCTCATCTCATCCTCTTGAAAATTTGTCAACTAATGTCAACTTGACTATTCAACCAACCTAGATGAGGGAGTTCCTTCCTTAGTAATTTCACCTCCTTCATTGTTCTTCACATTCGAAACCCATAGTGAAAGAGTGTCATGCCCACACATAGCAAGTCAAGTACTCAATCACAGTGAGTGAGACGGTGGTAACCAAACCCGACAGAGAGAAAGAGATCCAGGTTCAGATCTTGATAATGCTCTGCTACAGAAAGGAATCAAGGGCTAGAGATATTGAACGGAAGGAGTCATTATATTTTGCTGCAATCAATGTAAGGTTTTCTTAAACCCTTATGTGTTTATTTTCATTGTTTTAGAGAATTCATATTTAGGATGTTAATCAACATACTTATTTGTAAATCTAGATCATGGTAAAATATTCCTGACATATACTACACCAGAAAGACACTGATTGACACTAAAAGTCAGTTCACACTCATGGAGAAGCTGACCCAAAGCTTGCTCTTGGCTTCAAGAAAACTAAGACCATACTGTTGGGTTTTATGCCCTAAATAAAACTCATTTCAATATAATCAGATTTACTTATTGTTGCTCCAAAATTCGCCCAAAATACGTGGACCAGTCGAGAGGGGACACGTGGATCAGATAACTTGGAAAGATTTGCTAAGTCTTTTTATGCCACCAGGAAGCGCTATTAGCATGGGTCCCGGAGGAGACACCCGGAGTACAAGGTACTCCAGGAAGCTAGTATAGCATGAAGGCTCTCCGGGATGTGTCAGGTCTCTCCCGAGAAATCAAGTCGCATTTAATGCTGCATGGGAGGAAGCGTGTTGGGACTGTAACACGCAATAAAGTCTGACGGCACAACCCCCGAGCAGCAGCGCTACAGTAATGATCATTTAAGTCTAGCGACGGCTACCCTGCGAAGAGTCACGTCAATCACAAGACAAAAGGGACATTCTCCATAAAAACCCTACAGCACCTAGGGATTTGACCATGCATCACCCATGGTATATTCATCGGAAATGCCCAACTTTATGGATACTTACAGACACATGTGTAAGAACAATTCTAGGGATTACCCCACCAAAACACTATAAATACCCCCTCAAAGCTCATTTAATGGGGTCGAGAATCTTGGTTGCAAAAGAGCAAGAAGAGAAAAAAACTCACCAAGAACATTCTCTGTATTTAAGAGAAAAACATTCTCTCAAGTGTAGAATCTGTATTAAATACATCCATTAATAGCAGTGGCTCGTGGACTAAGGCTCATTAACGCCCCAACCACGTAAAAAGTCTTCATCTCACTTTCTTACAGCTCCTTATTATAATTATATTTTAATAGTTGCCGAAAACCTCGGTCAACATTTTGGTGCTTTCATTGAGAGCTGAGGAAAGCTGCTTCACAACAAGCATTTAACTTCGCGACAATGGTGGAGACAAGAGCTAGACGTCATCCTCGCCCTCTGGAAGACGCTCAAGATCCCAATGAGGAAGATGTAGCCTCAAGGGCAGCAGAGGAGTCCGAGGAAGAAGAAGAAGAAATAGTTCCCGATGAAAACTACGAGGAACACCTCGACGAGTATGCCTATGACGGAGGAAGCTACTCGGAGCTGGTGCTCCTTAGACAAAAAGCTATCGATCATGAAGCTGAGATCGAAGCTCAGAAAGAGCAAAATCAAAAAATGCAGGAAGTGATGCTAGCCATGCAGAAAGCCATGGAGGCAGCTGGTATTCACGTGCATCCCAAGGCGATGGCCGCTGGACTCGACGGGGAGCCAGCAACGTCTTCGCCTAATTCCCAGCAGCAAAGGCCTAGGGAACCTAGCCCTATAAGGCACCTGGCGAGGAAAACCAAACAAAAAACCCTACTTCGCCCGGTCGAAAGAAAAAGGCGCAGGATCCGTGAAAGGTCCGCTCGGATTTCCCTAAAGGGAAAGGTCCGCAGAGGGGCAAGCCCCAAAGAGGGAGTCTTGGCCCTCAGGATCGAGGGGACCGGAAAAGCGTTTCCGTGCACCAGGAACCAGGGGGTAGAGGAAGAAGAGGACAGAGATATCCACCCATTGATCAAAGAAATCAAATCAATGGGAATCAAGGTGACCTCCGGGATCACCTTGACCGAAAAAGACACAGGCTCGTAGTCTCCTCGGGCACTGTAAACGAAGGGATTATGGCAGAACTTGCCATACTTCGAAAAGATATTGCTCGAGTCTCCCGGAGGCAGAAGGGAGATGACTCCGACTCGGACAGTGAGGATCGGGAGCCTTGTGCCAAGCATATCCTGGAGGCGGAGCTCCCTAAAAACTTCAAAATGCCCGAAATGGCAGCATATACTGGGAACTCCGACCCCAGTGATCACTTGTCACGGTTCAGCGGGTCATGACGATCATGCGGGTCAGCAATGACGCCAAATGCTTATGCTTCCCCCTCACTCTGAGCGGATCGGCAGAGGAATGGTTCAAGAAATTGGAACCAGGATCGGTGGGTTGTTGGAACAAACTCCAAACCAACTTCCGGAGACAGTTTGTCGCTGCCAGGAAGGTCAACTTGGAGGTTAGTGCCTTGACCAACATCAAGCAACTGCCCACCGAGACCTTGAAGAATTACATCAAGAGGTTCCGAGAGGAAGCCTCGAATACCAAGAAGGTCGACGACGGACAACAGCTTGCGCTTCTCCAAGCAGGAATCCGCACCGGGACTCCCTTCTGGAACGAATTACAGCAAGAAGGCGCTGCTAGCCTTCAGGACTTCCAGAAGCGAGTCCAAAAATACATTAACCTCGAAGAAGCCCAGATCGTGGCTTACGGAGGCTATTATCCCACCGGGATAGCGGGATACATGCCAGGAGTATCGCCCTCGGGTACTGTCCCGACCGCGACCCCTCCGGTAAGTGGCATACAGTTCTCTGCTACTCCCGGATACAGCCAGGGCCAAGCTTTGGCCCCGGCATCTTCCCATTACGGCAACCCGTCCGGGGTGAATGGACGGACCCCTTCACAGGCTGCCCCGACTGCTAGCTTAACAGGCCCTACCCAGGGGTCGAGGAGCAAAAGGTCCTCCAAGGGCAGCACCCGAACGGGAGAAAAGCGCCAAAAGAAGGGGTACACACCCCAATACACCCAGTACACAGAGCTCACGGACTCTCAGGAACGTGTATATATTGCCACAAGGCAGAATACGCACTACCGGAGACCACAGCCATTGTACAAAGACAGCTCCCGGAGAGATCCGAGTAAAAGGTGCGAGTACCACAACGACATTGGTCACAGCACCAATGAGTGTAAAAATCTCAAAGACGAGATTGAGAATTTGATCCGTTTGGGCCACCTCTATGAGTGGATCAAAAATAGGTTGCCCCACCTTAATCCAGGGCAGGTGGCAGGGGGTATGCCTCCGGGAACACCAGGGGGTACAGCAGGAGTATTGCCTCCGAGTGCTCCGCAGGTGACACCCGGCATATGCCGGACTACCGCGGCCTAATGGACGGGTAGCCATGATCTCCGGAGGTCCCCATATCGGAGGAAACACTCGCAAGGAGCGAAAGAGATATGCCGAGGACGCAAGACACAGTGAGGTGTGGGAGGTCACTCAACTCCCGGCTCAAAGGCCTCGGCTAATGGACCAGCCCATAACGTTCACAGAAGAAGACGCCAAGACGGTGCATTTTCCTCATCACGACCCGCTGGTCATAGAGACCCCCATCGCAAATAAGGTGGTGGCTAGGGTCCTGATTGACAACGGGAGTTCCGTGAACTTGCTCTTCAAAGAAGCCTTCACTGCGATAGGGTTGACCGACCGGGACCTCTCGCCTAGTGGATCGCAGCTCACAGGGTTTAACGGGACGACGCTAATCCCGATGGGAAAAGTCAGGCTCCCGGTTACCCTGTGCCCCGATACCCCCAAAGCACATTCAAGTATTGCACCTTCGTGGTGGTAGACTGTCCAACAGCCTACAACGCAATCTTAGGCCGACCGGCCCTCGTCGACTTTGGTGCAATAACCTCAATCCGACATCTATGCCTAAAATTCCCTACCCAGGAAGCCGGAGTCGGAACGGTGAGGGGAAATCAAGGAGAGGCCAGGCAATGTTACAATGTTGCCACCCACTTGCCAGTACTCATGGTCCGGGGGCCCCCTGAGATAGAGAAGGCTGAAGAGGACGAGTTGGATCCTCGCATAGGGTCCGAAAGGGTCGTAGAACCAATAGAGGACGTCGAAGAAATACCAGTGTGCGACGACGACTCCACCAAAGTACTCCGGATAGGGAGAAGCCTGGATCCGGAGGAAAAAGATAAAATAATAAAAACACTGAAGGGCGCCATCGACATTTTCGCATGGCGCCAAGAAGACATGACCGGCATCAGCCCTCATGTCATCACCCATGTACTCAATGTCAACCCGGACGTGCCCCCTGTCCAGCAAAAGAGACGCCCGCTCGACTCGGTGAAAGCCGAGGCCTTAGAGAAAGAGGTGGATAAACTTTTGTCCAATGGCATGATCCGCGATGTATACTATCCGGAATGGCTGGCCAATCCGGTCCTGGTGCCCAAGCCGAACGGGACCTGGCGGGTTTGTATAGATTTCACAGATCTAAACAAAGCCTGCCCAAAGGACTGCTTTCCGCTGCCCAGGATCGACCAGATTGTAGACGCCACGTCCGGATTTAAGCTGCTGTCTTTCATGGACGCCTATGCTGGGTACAACCAAATAAAAATGCATACGGCAGACCAGGAGTGCACTAGCTTCAGGACCGATAAGGGGGTATACTGTTACCTAGTCATGCCTTTCGGACTGAAAAACGCCGGAGCAACCTATCAAAGAATGGTTAACCGGATGTTTAAAAGCCTCCTGGGACGAAACATGGAGGTATATGTAGACGACATGCTCGTCAAATCCAAAGCATGCAACAGCCATGCAAACGACTTAGAGGAATGTTTCAAAGTCGTCCGGAGATACGGCATGAAGCTCAATCCGAAAAAATGCACCTTCGGGGTCAAGTCGGGAAAATTCCTGGGCTTCATAGTCAGCCAAAGGGGGATCGAGGCGAACCCGGAGAAAATCCAAGCTCTCTTGGACATGCCATCCCCCAAGAAACACAAGGACGTACAGAGTTTGACCGGAAAGGTAGCCGCACTGAGCCGCTTTATCTCACGGTCCACGGACAAGTGCATACCCTTCTTCAACATACTGAAGAAATGCCAAAAGTTCGAATGGACAGATGAATGCGAGGAGGCATTCAAAAGGTTAAAAGACCACATGGCCAAACCTCCTATCCTATCAAAGCCCGTCCTTGGAGAAGACTTGTTCCTTTACTTGGCCGTCTCCGAGCATGCGGTCAGTGCTGCACTGGTCCGGGAGGAAGAAAAAATTCAGCACCCTGTGTACTATGTTAGTAAGCGCATGGTAGGGGCCGAGACAAGGTACCCGGTCATTGAAAAATTAGTATTCTGCCTCCTGATGGCGTCAAGGAAGTTGAGACCATACTTCCAAGCCCATCCGATCAGAATCTTGACCAATCATCCACTGCGGCAAGTTCTCCAGAAGCCTGAAGCATCCGGAAGGCTCCTCAAGTGGGCGATGGAGCTGAGTCAGTTCGACTTACATTACGTGCCCCGGATTTCCATAAAAGGCCAAGCCTTGGCGGACTTCATCACCGAATGTAATGAAGCCGAGGCGACAGCCAATACACCGGAGCCACCCACCCCCACTTGGAGAGTATTTGTGGATGGAGCTTCTAATGAGAACGGTTCAGGAGCCGGAGTGGCTATGATATCACCTACTGGATTGCGGCTCCAGGCAGCACTCCGATTCAACTTCACAGCTTCGAATAATGAAGCCGAATATGAGGCCCTGATAGCAGGGCTAAAATTGGCTAAAGCTGTAGGAGCCAAGAGGGTGGAAGTCTACAGCGATTCTCGGTGGTCGTAAACCAAGTTTCCGGAGAATACCAAACTCGCGGCGAAAGGATGGCCGCGTACGTAACAATAGTCCGAGAACTACTCCACGAATTCTCGGACTATAAAATAGAAAGAATCCCAGAAAAGAACGCTCACGCGGACCGTCCGGCTAAGTTAGCCTCGGACGGCGAAATCGAAGAGCCGGGGGTAGTACCGGTGGAACGCTTGGCAGAGCCAAGCATCAAAATAAAAGAGACCACAGAAACGGTTGGGCAAGAACCCAGCTGGATGGTCCCCATCATAAAGTACATAACCACAGGTGAGTTGCCCCAAGAGAGGGCACTGTCTCGAAAGATTTAGTATCAGGCTCATCGTTATGTAATGATGGATCAAATTCTCTACCGGAGAGGACTCAGCATGCCTTATTTAAGGTGTGTATCGGACCCTGAAGCTAGACAAATCATGCTGGAGGTCCATGAAGGGTTCTGTGGAGATCATACGGGAGGACCCAGCCTCTCAAAGAAAATATTGAGGCAGGGGTACTTCTGGCCGACAATGAAAAAAGATTGTATAGACTATGTCCAAAAGTGTGACTCGTGCCAAAGGTACGTGAACATACCGAGAGCCCCTCCAAATGAGATCACTTTGATGACCAGCCCCTGGCCCTTCGCGGTCTGGGGAATAGATCTCATCGGGTCTCTACCTACGGGAAAAGGAGGGGTAAAGTATGCAATAGTAGCAGTGGACTACTTCACCAAGTGGACGAGGCCGAGCCTATGAAGACAATAACTGCTAAGAAGGCGTTGGACTTTGTTATCAAAAACATAGTGTGTCGATACGGCTTGCCTCACAAGATAGTCTCAGACAATGGAAAGCGATTTGATTGCGAGGAATTTACTGACTTCTGCAACCAACACGGAGTGGTAAAAAGCTTCTCCGCGGTAGCCCGGCCCCAAACAAATGGCCAGGCGGAAGCAGTCAATAAAATCCTAAAGGTCACCTTGAAAAGGAAGCTGCTGGCCTGTAAAAATAACTGGCCTGAAGAATTGCCAAGGGTATTGTGGGCCTACCGGACGACCCCCAGAACCACAACCGGTCACTCGCCGTTCTCAATGGCGTACGGTTGTGAAGCAATGGTCCCGGTGGAAACATTATTCCCATCCCACAGGAGGACGACTTATGATCCGGCCACCAATCAGGCCCTGCTCCAAGAGGCTCTGGATCAAGTCGAAGAACTCCGGGATGAGTCCCAAATACGGATGGCTGCTTATCAAAAGAAGGTGACCAAGTATTTTAACTCCAAGGTTAAAAATAGAAAATTCGCTATTGGGGATATGGTCCTAAGAAGGGTTTTCCCAGCCACCCAAGAACCCGGAGTGGGGGTACTTGGACCAAATTGGGAAGGACCATATGAAATCGAGGACGAAATCGGTTACGGCACTTACAAGGCGAAAAGAATGGACGGAACTACCGTCCCAAGAGCCTGGAATGCCGATCACCTCAGAAAATATTACCAGTAGCGAATTAAACTTAGATTTTGTTCAAAGGGTTTGTACCGTCCAAATGTATGCCTCCTCTATATTAAATAAAACTGAGTGCCTTAAAAACAAAGTTTCTATGCCACTCAGGGGGGTACTAGGGTATACCGCACGGACAAACTAAAACAATCTAAGTAAAATATCCTGACCCAAAGGGCAGGTCAATCTAAGTAAAATATCCTGACCCAAAGGGCGGGTCAAAAAATATGCGCAAAAATAAAGAGCGTAAGTATAAAAACCCTGAGCCAAAGGACAGGTTAAAATACCTAAGTGTGACAAATAAAGATCGCATATATATAAAAAAAATATATCCTAGCCCGAAGGGTAGGTCATACACATGTAAATGGCCCGGGGACAGGCCTTAAGATATAATTGTCTCCCCTTCAAATAAAAGCTGCCGCCTATATGTAAATTGTTCTAAGGCAGCAGCAAATATGTACAAACAAACAAAAAAAAAAAAAAAAGAGTTATAAGAAGAACGGGTAGAATCTGGGTCAATAATACGGCAGCTCAGTCAGCCCGCGGAGGAAGACGAGGTCCAATCCGTGCCTCAAGCGCAGCATCAAGCTTTTTCTTCTTTTCCCGAAATCTGGCAATCATTTCCTCGGGTTTGGGATAAAAAGTAAGCTTGATACTCTGATCATTGGTGACCCAAGCCATGTAGACACCATCATCAAAGCGCTTCGGGCACCGGGCGCAGGAAACAGGAGAAAGGAGCTCGGCCCTCTTGGCCTTCCTGGTAGACTGATCTTTGTAATCCCTAAGCTCCTTCAACTCCGCAGCTAGAGCGGCCTTGGATTCAATATCCGACTGGTGAGTCTCCTCTAGAGACCTCACCTTGGCGGCCATTTCATCCAAAGCCTCCCTGGCCTCCCGGAGATCTCGCCTGGCCTTCTCGACAGCCTCGGTTTGAGCCCTTAGTTCCTCTTGATGATGGGCCTCCATCCTGTCTCTCCGCTGGGCCTCGTCCCGGATCATGGCCTCACTCGAGCCTCCCTCCGGTGGGCCTCCTCTTCCTTGGCCTTGGCCGCTGCCTCCTGGCGCTCGGCAGCCTCCTGGTAGATCTGCCTCTCCGCTGTGAGGTCTTGGAGGACCTTCCTGACGTCATTCATGTCCCCAAAGTCGGACAGAGCGAAGCCATGGTTTATGATGTTCCTGGAGAGGCGACCAGCCTCAGCAGCAAGCTGAACCATAACGAGGTATAAGAAAAAATTTCTCAAAGGAAGCAAACAAAAGATAAACAACAAAAAGGAAACGCAAAAAATTGCAAAGTACTTACCACTGTGAGAGAATGGCTGAGGTCCTGGACCTGGAAGATGGAGTTCAGGGAAGCACAAGTGGCAAACCGCTTGGGCGCACAACGTGTAAGCTGAGAAGCGAACTCACCGGTCATCTCCGCGGCAAAGGGAGCCAAAGTGGGCCCTAGGAGGGGACGGAACCAGTCCGTTAAGGGGTCCAGATTGAGGTTCCACCGATCATGATAGTCCGGGTGGTTGATGCTCGCCTCAACCTCAGCTCGCAGAATCCTCCTAAGGGCCTCCACTTCGGCATACCCCCGGGAGTACTCGTCCATAGCATAGTTGTGTTTGGCTATGCGAAGCTCCTGCCTCACCTCATCCCCCAGAATCGGGGTAAGATCAATGTGGGGAGGAGCAGGATTTTCCTCCATCGGGGAAACCCCGCCGTCTAGGCCATGAGCAGGAGTGTCGGCCCTCCGAGGCCTCTTCGGCTCGTCCTGGGCAATCATCTTGCCCTTACGCTTGCGAATCAGAGCCACTTCAGGCTCCTCCTCGTCCTCCTCTGCTACCACTGGAGGGGCTTGGGGCTCTCCAGTACCCTCAACGGCTTCCTTCGAGAAGTCCCACCCTTTCCCTTGGCCTTCTCCCGGAAGCACCTCCTCGTCATCCACTAAGTCAATGGTTTCGGGGGGAGCGCCGGAGGGAACCTTCAAGGAAGGAGCCGGGGGAGAGGGGGTGAAAGCTGGAGGAGCCACGGGAGTATGAACCCCGGCAAGCTGTTCCAGGATGGCATCCATGGAGGTACCTGTTCCAATAAAATAAGCAAGTGTTAGAAGTTCGTGAGGAACCGCTTATAAAAGATGCAGCAAATAAGCTACTCCTACCCGAACTTCCTAATTCGGCCCTAGCAAAGTCCCGAACTTTAATGCGGCGGCATCATCTCCAAGATAACCGTCCGAGGGCCGAAACATTTGGACGCTATGTAAGCCGACGGACCTAAGGGAATAGGTTCCGGAGGGCCGGAGCCCATCCGGGACCGACCTAGGTAATCTCCTAAGTTCGTAAAATAAAATTCCTTCAAATGATCCCCCCATCGGGTCGACGGCATCTTAAACCTACGGAGACGCTCGTCGAACCCTACGGGCCTATGACTGGTATATTCATCAACGGAAGGAACATAGCGAATTATCAAGGGAGACTTACCACCGGCACCAGAAGTGCTAGCACCGGGAGCACCCGAGTTTGGTTCGGGGGCTGAAGGCTGAGGCCGGGAAGTCTGGTTCTCAGAAGAACCTTCAAGACGAAGGGGCCTCCCGGCGAAAGGACCCCCAATCTCTTCTTGAAGTATCTTGTTAAAAAATTTAGCTTCGGACTTCCCGCCAATGGCTTGGCTCCTTCGCACCACCGGACTCCCCACGCGAAGCCCTCTCCCAGAGGCAGCCTGGGCCTTAGAATACGCCTTCTCCTGGGCCTTCCGGTAGAGATAATCTTGGTACTTCTTCTCTGCCGTAGCAATGAGCTCATCCCGGAAGGCCTTCTCCGCAACCGGCGCCCTCACATTGGGGCAGATGACCCGTGAGAGGTTGGAGTCATCCACGGATTGGTGAGAAAGGATAAGTTTGGCCTTCCTACAATTCTCCGTGGTGACCAGGCCCCCGACATCAAGATCGGCATGGTTGTAGGAGGCAAAGGCTTGGGCCCTTCGAAGGAAAGCCTGAGTGGGAAGCGTCCACTGGTAAGGTGGGATCCGCACCCACTCCGTGAGAAGCTCCGGGTGGTCCACGGCCCTGAATCCGGACGAGAAGAAAAAGCGGTGGCGGTACTCCTTAACATGAGTCTACCTATTGTATGGAACCACCCCCTCGTTAGCAGGGTGGATCCGGAACCCATAAAAACCATCCTTAAGTTTGTCCCCTTTCTTGGGGACGGATACAAGTTCATAAAAATATAAAATTTCCGCCGGGCTGGGAGACCCCCAGCCACGGGCGGTGTAAAAAATGAATAAGCCTGAGAGCAGGCGGTAAGCTTGAGGAATAAGTTGGTATGGCGCAAGGCCGACAAATACAAGAAAATTCACAAAGTAATCTTGGAGCGGGAGCATGGCACCGGTCATCAAATGTGTCTGACTCCAAGCCCCGAAGCCCTCATAGTTGTGGTTAGGCGTCTCCGAGTCACGAGGAGGCCGGTGGAAGGTCCCCGAGGTGGAGGGTTTGATCCCAGCCACATTGATAATGTTCTCCAGCTGGTGAGGACAAGTCAGGGTCGATCGAAGCTCGGCCGCTTCCCAACCAGTTGCACGGGACTTGTACCCCTCCTGGGCAACGGGTCCCAGAGAGACCTCCTCCAAGGTGGCCATGCTTTTCCCTTTCTTCCTCGAAGATTTCGAGCCAGAAGCAGACATTTTATGTTCTTAGAAAAACAATAGGGAAAAAGAAAAACCCAGCAGTTAGGTCCCATACCAAACCCTAAATCAAGAAAAAGGGAGTGGGGGTCCCCTAACCGCTGGAAAGAGGCCCCCTCCGGACACGTGTCACCTGGGAAACTCTGGAGAGAATCCCTCAACAAGTGTCGGGTGCAGTGAAATCGCAGAAAGTGGTTTCACAAAAAGAAAAAAAAAGGAGAGAAAAGCCATCCTATGCCCTAAGCAACTGTTAAACGAAGAACACATGGCCCTCTTCAAACAGAACTGTATAACTACAACAGGGGCATGATAAATGGCGATTCTACAACTAATGCAGTAAACATAAAAAAAAAGAAGAACTCGAAGAACTTAAACACTCACACACCCAGAAGCCTCTAAGTGCGAACCCAGAAAACGAACGAAGTAAATATAAGCATGTTATTATCTAAGGATGCAAGAAACTTACAGTCGATCGTTGAACTGGAGGAACTGAAAGGTGGTTGAGTGAGAGTTGAGAAGCACTGGAAAAATCAAACACTGGAAAATTAAATGAAGTGTCTGAGTATTAAGATAGTTCGTGCTACTTCGAGAAATTTTCTCTCTAGGAAATTCGAGCAGAAATGGCAAGAAATGGAAAGTAACCGAAATGAAGGGAAGGTGGTGGCTTTTATAGGCAAAAGTGCATGAGGAACAGGTGTCTTCACCTACCAATCGCACGGTGGGGGAAACACGCGATTCGAATTCCCAAAGATCAACGGACCAGATCAATCTACCATTAAGGCGGTGGAAACGTTTGAGTATCCGTCTGACACCATCAATGCGTCGCATCAATCATGGGGCGTGAAACGAATCGACCTCTGCAAAAGTGAATCGCTGCATTTAATGCCATTATCAGACACACCTCCACGCGCCCCCAAGTCGTATCAGAAGACCGAGGAGGCGGCTGGAAACATTCCTGCAAAAAGCATATCGCTGCATTAAATGACATCATTTAATTTGCCCCCACGCGCTCGAGGCTCGAGCTAGGGAAACGAGGGGTCAACCGGAGACACTCGAACAAGCCTTGGTTTATTTTTACTAAGTAAACAAGGCTTGGGGGGTAAATGTTGCTCCAAAATTCGCCCAAAATACGTGGACCAGTCGAGAGGGGACACGTGGATCAGATAACTTGGAAAGATTTGCTAAGTCTTTTTATGCCACCAGGAAGCGCTATTAGCATGGGTCCCGGAGGAGACACCCGGAGTACAAGGTACTCCAGGAAGCTAGTATAGCATGAAGGCTCTCCGGGATGTGTCAGGTCTCTCCCGAGAAATCAAGTCGCATTTAATGCTGCATGGGAGGAAGCGTGTTGGGACTGTAACACGCAATAAAGTCTGACGGCACAACCCCCGAGCAGCAGCGCTACAGTAATGATCATTTAAGTCTAGTGACGGCTACCCTGCGAAGAGTCACGTCAATCACAAGACAAAAGGGACATTCTCCATAAAAACCCTACAGCACCTAGGGATTTGACCATGCATCACCCATGGTATATTCATCGGAAATGCCCAACTTTATGGATACTTACAGACACATGTGTAAGAACAATTCTAGGGATTACCCCACCAAAACACTATAAATACCCCCTCAAAGCTCATTTAATGGGGTCGAGAATCTTGGTTGCAAAAGAGCAAGAAGAGAAAAAACTCACCAAGAACATTCTCTGTATTTAAGAGAAAAACATTCTCTCAAGTGTAGAATCTGTATTAAATACATCCATTAATAGCAGTGGCTCGTGGACTAAGGCTCATTAACGCCCCAACCACGTAAAAAGTCTTCATCTCACTTTCTTACAGCTCCTTATTATAATTATATTTTAATAGTTGCCGAAAACCTCGGTCAACACTTATTAATATAGATCAGAAATAACATTTAATGTTGCATGGTTCACATGATTTATTTCATGATTATATGTACATAATGTATAAATTCATCTGAAACCCTTTTCACATACTTGATCCTGTTTATTGTGTCGTCAAAACATTGGAAAGTAAACATGACTATGTGAATAAAGTTTCCTAGATTTATCAGACATAGGGTTTTACTGATATGATAATCTACAACAGAGTTTACTTGCATTTGGAGAAGTGCTATGTTCTTTCCAGAGCATTGGTTAAAGTAAAGCTCAGGTTGGATGCATGGAGTATGCATCGGAAGGGACCGATATTGAACTTTGACTTAGATTTATTAAACTTACCGTAATATCTATTCAAGTCAATATCGCCTAGTTGATCCTAGATCAAATGTTCTTAATCCTGTTATGATTAGGCTCAATCTTGAAAGGCTATTCGTGTTCTTTGATTTGTTAGTTAAGCCTACTTTTAGGTCAGGGTGATACGTACATTTTGGGAACACGGTAGTGCAATTGAGTGGGAGCGCTAGCATAAACATGGAATCTATAGCTTCTATCTGGCGAATAGTAAGCAAAGGATGATCTCCTTTGAGCTTGACCAAATGAACATAAATGGTGGAGTACTCATCTCACATAAGCTGAAATATCATTTATACGGGGTCAAGTGTTTTAAGGATAAAATATATTGTAGGGTGTAACGGTAATTTAATCCCTTTACAGTGTAGATCATTCATATAGAGGATCATTGAACACATTAGGATTATAACAATGGATAACTAATGATGTGTCTATATGGTGGAACATATAGAGCATTCTATATACTGAGAGTGCAATTCTAAGTTCTATGCGTGGATTCAACGAAGAATTAATAAGTTAGTGAATTTTAGTGCTAAATTCTTGATCTACTTATTGGAAGCTCGGTTATATAGACCCATGGTCCCCCCACTAGTTGAGATAATATTGCTTGTAAGACTCATATAATTGGTTTTGATTAATCAATTATAATTCTCAATTTAGACTATGTCTATTTGTGAATTTTTCACTAAGTAAGGGCGAAATTGTAAAGAAAGAGTTTATAGGGGCATATTTGTTAATTATGATACTTTGTATGGTTCAATTAATAAATATGATAAATGGCAATATTATTTAATAATTATTTATAGTTATTAAATAGTTAGAATTGGCATTTAAATGGTTGAATTAGAAAATTAGCGTTTTTGAGAAAATCAGATGAAGAAAAGATAAAACTGCAAAATTACAAAAGTGAGGCCCAAATCCAGCTTGCATGGCCGGCCACTTTTGTAGGGTTTTTCCCTCTGATATTTTCATTATTTTAATGCCAAATAATTCAAACCTAACCCTAGTGGAATGCTATAAATAGATAGTGAAGGCTTCAGGAAATTTACACTAAATTTCTACACACTTTTCTTCTGACACTTCTGATTCAGAAAAAACTGAGCCTCTCTCTCTCCCTATCTTTCGCCAAACCCACTTTCTCTTTCTTCTTCCTTCAATTCGAAAATCCTTAGTGTATGAGTAGTGTCCACACACAGCAAGTGATACCTCAATCATAGTGAGGAAGATCATGAAGAAAGACTTTCAGCAAGAAGGAGGTTTCAGTATCAAAGATTCAGAGAAAGAGATCCAGCTTCAGATATTGATAATGCTCTGCTACAGAAAGGAATCAAGGGCTAGATATCTGAACGGAAGGAGTCATTATATTCCGTTGCACCCAATGTAAGGTTTCCTAAACTTTATATGTGTTTATTTCATCGTTTTAGAAAGTTCATATTTAGGGTGTTAATAAACATACTTGTGAGTAGATCTAAGATCCTGGTAAAATAATTTCCAACACATACTTCCATATACATCCTATAAAGGTGTACATCGATCAATAGTTGAGGCAGGTTTTACAGAAACCTTGAGCATTAGGCCAACTACTCAAGTGAACCATTGAGACTCGGCCAACATAAAAGCACCTCACAACTAAGCATGGCTACTAAAGGCCAAGCTCTCACTAGCTTTATGGCTAATCATAAAAGCATATATCCCTAAATCTCTTAGAGTTCGGGAGTAAATCAGGAGCCAGAGAAGGAGCAAGAATAAGAACTCAAGAGGTGCATTGACCACCTGCCCGATGCAAGCATGCCCCCTAAGACATCTGGGGGCAACCGAGGCACAAGGCAACAAGGTCAGTTACAAAGCTTCTAACAATGAAGCTGAACATGAAGCTCTGAATGCTGGCCCTAGGCTAGCATAAAAGCATAGACTAACCACGACTCTCAGCTAGTCGTAAGTTATGTCCTAGGTGAATGTATAGCTTAATACAAGAAGATGATGGCCTATCAGAGCCATTAAGACAGCTCAAAGGCTATACTAAAAGGCAAGCCCCTAAAGACGACACAACAACCGATGCACTTGCTCAACTAGCCAGTTGTGCTTTGACAGCGAAGGAAAACTTGGTATCTGCTCAATTCTTCAAAGAACTAAGTCCTTCTATTTCAAAAGGAATAGACATGCTAGACAACAAACATGCATACACCTACAACAACATGTGTAACACCCTAACTAGCATAGGCGCATTATGTGATTTTTAAACGTATTGTGCAGCTCGTTGCTAATCAACGAGGTTTATGGAAATCGTGATTAATTAAAATTTTTGCTTTTTATTTAAACTTATATAATATTCATAAAAAATACTTTGGGATGCCATTTACAAAATACTTTACAAAAAGTTTACTGTCTATTACAAAATACTTGTCGCCCAGCGACTAACTACAAAAGCACTGTTGTCCTGAGGATCGTACGCTCCAGGCCTAACCGCCTCGACATGTACAATCTTCATCGGCTCGTCCTCACAGTTCCTCAGCCTTGGCCTTGCCCTTACCTACACATAAACATAGCACTGTGAGTCGACAGACTCAGTAAGAAAAGCATAAATCATAAACATACATAAATCCCAGGTTATGATCAGACGCCCATACCCCTAACAATAACCCTAACTGTCGTGTCCCACACGATATTGAGTCCCGAAAGTTCGTACGACGGTACTTCTGACAAAGTAACAGCCTATACTCGGTACACTGGTCATACTCCAGCTGCTAGTCATACTCTAACCTCGCCGATGTGATACAGTCAAACAGTACAATACCACCGACCCTAGTATCAGCCTATACTCGGTACACTGGTCATACTCTAGTTACTAGTCATACTCTAGCCTAACCGATGTGATACGGTCGGATGGTACGAAGCCAACATACATATCTAATGTAATCTAACAGGCTTCATAACATGCACGCTAAACATGTAATACATATGCATACTGTTAACTAATCTTACCTCGATTCTGAATTCAGGTGTGCCGGTCAACCTAAGTGTAACGAACTGCATGACGATTTACAGGCTCCTAAACCATAACAATCCCAACACTAGATAAATGATAAACTAAATCACTTCTCGGGGACTTAAACTAGAAACTAAAAGTTTCCCTATCGATAAAAAGCATGCCAATACCGTAAACAACATAAAAATGAGAAAAACTAGGGTTCCCAAAAATCCTCCAACCGGCAGACCGGTTCTACAACCGAAATTCCGGTTCTAAGCAGGAAACAATCAAAAATCATAACTCACTCAAATCAAACCCAATTCACACCAAAACTTCCAGACCTGCTAAATAGACCCTAATGAACATTTCCAAAGCAAGAAAACCAAGCTTCATGCACAAAATAAAAAATCACCATGTGAGCTCCAAGCTTTGAGTTCAAAACTCAAACTTGGCTAAAGCTCACCTACAAGCAACCAAACCTGGTTTAAACTACATAATCATGCATAATAAAACTGCAGAAAACAACCCCAAACAGTTACAACAACTACAGCCACGAAATTCATCCAATTACCTTGAAAATCATAGTTTTTGAGCCAAAATTCAAAACTTTGAACAACACAACTAACATGCATCACAACCAGCTCTATTCTACTCAAATCCAATCAATTCAAGCATATAAAATCACAGAAAACAACATATAACTACAGCAGCAACAACACCTCAAAAACTAAACATGCAACTATCATCTTTTCTTAATTTTCAAGAAATTTAAAGAGAGGAAGAGTAAGAGCTAACCTAGCTTGGAATGAACACAAACAAATCTTGAATCCACAAAGAAAAAGGGGCGAAATCCCTGCTGCTCAAAGGGGCCGAGAGAGAGAGAGAGAGAGAGAGAGAGAGAGAGAGAGAGAGTGTGTTGAGAGGAAAATACAATTTTGCTTTTTCTTTATATTTCTTCTAATTTCTAATTTTGAATAAAATGAACAATAAATGATAACTTCCCTACTTATCTCAGCCAACATACCACAATTAAAATCACATAATCATAATACACTTAGTCCACTAAAGGACAAAATATCATTGGGGCAACATGACCATTTTGCCCCTCCACACTAAAATAACATAAAAGGGGTACTAAAGGGGGTATTTTGAGAAATTCTAAATTCCCGACCAATCCCGACATTCCCAATGTCTAAATAACCGTCCCACAATACTAACATGCTAAGTTGTGATTCTCAGAGCCAAACACTGAGTTCCATGTTACCGGGCGCCGGAAATGCAAAAATATGAAATCTCACTATATGACATAAAAATGCATTCAGAATTCTAAAATAACAGCTTAAATAATTATTTAAATATCTATAAATAATTTCATAATTAAACATAATTAACTGCTAATTTTCAAATTAAACTAAGAGGTCTTTAAAACTATCTCCCCCTTAAAAGGATTTCATCCCCGAAATCTAACCTGAACAACTCTGGATATTGAGCTCTCATATCTGACTCTAGCTCCCAGGTGGCTTCCTCCACCCTGCTGTTTCTCCAGAGTACCTTGACCAATGTTATGGTCTTATTCCGAAGGACTTTATCCT
The DNA here is from genome assembly GCF_029168945.1 of Cannabis sativa. NCBI lineage: Eukaryota > Viridiplantae > Streptophyta > Magnoliopsida > Rosales > Cannabaceae > Cannabis > Cannabis sativa. The sequence goes on along the minus strand of NC_083602.1, from coordinate 44,040,157 downwards.
TTCTATCCAGGATCTGTACTGGCTGTTCTTCGTATGTCATATCTGGCTGCAGCTCTAGGCTCTCATAACTGAGTATATGAGTAAGGATCTGAAACATATTTTCTCAACATAGAGACATGGAATACGTTGTGAACTGCTGAAAGAGCTGGAGGCAACGCTAACCGGTATGCCACTTGACCAACCTTCTCGAGAATCTCAAAAGGTCCTGTAAACCTAGGGCATAACTTGCCTCTTTTCCCGAATGTTTGATCCCCTTCATTGGAGATACCCGCAGAAACACATGGTCCCCTACTTGGAACTCAACATCTCAGCGTTTTAGATCTGCATAACTTTTCTGTCTACTCTGTGAGCCAAGCATTCTAGCCTTAATTTTTTCAATTGCCTCATTGGTCCGCTGCACTGATTTCGGACCTCGGTACTTTCTCTCCCCTGTCTCATCCCAGTGGATGGCAGACCTACATTTCCTATCGTATAACAACTCATAGGGAGCCATCCCTATCGTACTCTGATAACTGTTGTTATAAGAAAATTCTATCAGTGGTAGATATTTACTCCAAGAGCCTTCAAAATTCATAACACAGGCTCGCAACATGTCCTCCAATATCTGAATTGTCCTTTCGGACTGCCCATCTGTCTGAGGATGGAATGTTGTACTAAATTTCAGCTTTGTACCCATTGCTCGTTGCAAACTCTGCCAAAACTTGGAGGTGAACTTCGGATCCCTAACCGAAACTATAGACTTTGGTACCCCGTTAAGCCTTACTATCTCTTTAATGTACAAATCTGTCAATTGGTCTATTGAATAGGTTATTCTAACAGGCAGAAAATGAGCAGACTTCGTGAATCGATCCACCAAAACCCAGATGGAATCGAACAAACCCGTGGTTCTAGGTAACCCAACCACGAAATCCATCGTGAAATCCTCCCACTTCCATTCAGGTAGGGTTAAAGGCTGCAACAATCCCGCTGGTCTCTGATGTTCAGCCTTAATCTGCTTACAGGTTAGACACCTCGATACAAATTCTACCAAATTCTTCTTCATACCGCTCCACCAGAAGTACGGTTTAAGATCCTGGTACATCTTGGTGGTGCCGGGATGCAGGGAATAAGGGGTAGAATGAGCCTCTTCAAAGATTTCATTCTTGAGTTCCATACTATCCGGAACACAAACCCTAGCTTTATACAATAGCATCCCATTATCTGACACTGAAAAATCCTTGGCTTGACCAGCTGAAACCTCGTTTCTGATTTTTACTAACTCCGGATCAGTCATCTGAGCGACTTTAATTCTTTCTAACTGATCAGATTGCAGCATCAAATTATGAAGTTGACCTACCAAAAACTCAATGTTGTATCTGACCATGTCCTCTGCTAACTGAGGTTAAATCTGAATCATACTAGCTACCTGCCCGGGACCCTTCCTGCTCAGGGCATCGGCCACTACATTGGCCTTCCCACGGTGATAGAGAATCTCACAGTCGTCATCTTTCACTAATTCCAACCAACGTCTCTGTCTCATATTCAAATCTTTTTGAGTAAAGAAAGATTTGAGACCTTTATGGTCGGTATAGATTTCACACCTTTCTCCGTAAAGGCAATGCCACCAGATCTTCAATGCAAAAACTACCGCGGCCAACTCTAGATCATGAGTCGGGTATTGCTGTTCATTAATCCTTTAACTGACGGGAGGCATAAGCGATAACCTGATCGGCTTGCATCAGCACACACCCCAGACCCTGTCTGGATGCATCGCAATAAACTACAAATTTCTCTTTGTCTGAAGGCAAAGCTAGCACTGGAGCTGTGATCAACCTCTGTTTCAGCTCTTGAAAACTAGCTTCGCCCTTGTCTGACCACACAAACCGCTGATTCTTTTTCGTAAGTTCGATTAAGGGTGTTGAAATCTTAGAAAACCCTTCCACGAACCGACGATAATAACCGGCTAAACCCAAGAAACTTCTAATTTGTGTCACTATCTTCGGTCTTAGCCAATCCCTGACGGATTCTATTTCCCTTGGATCCACCTTGATCCCATCTTTGCTCACAATGTGCCCTAAGAAAGACACCTGAGATAGTCAAAATTCACACTTTTTGAATTTGGCATAAAGCTTATGTTCCCGAAGCCGTTGCAGAACCATCTGAAGATGTAACTCATGCTCCTCTTCTGATTGAGAGTACACAAGGATGTCGTCGATAAACACAATTACACAGATATCGAGGAAATCCTTGAATACTCTATTCATCAAATCCATAAATGCTGCAGGAGCATTGGTTAGTCCAAACGCCATAACCAAGAATTCGTAATGTCCATACCTAGTATGGAAAGCCGTCTTCGGAATGTCCTCCTCTCTAATTTTCAGCTGATGATAACCCGATCGGAGATCAATCTTGGAAAAGACCGTCTTCCCCTAGAGTTGATCGAACAGATCATCGATCCTAGGTAGTGGATATTTATTCTTCACTGTTAGCTTGTTTAACTCTCGATAATCGATGCACATTCTCATAGATCCATCTTTCTTCTTGATGAATAATACCGGAGCTCCCCAGGGTGACACACTAGGTCGGATAAACCCTATGTCAAGTAACCCTTGAAGTTGAATCTTTAATTCTTTAAGCTCAGCTGGAGCCATTCTATACGGAGCCTTGGAAACCGGTTCCACTCTGGGTGCCAAATCTATAACAAAATCAATCTCCCACAGAGGTGGTAAACCCAGAAGCTCTTCAGGAAAAACATCTAAAAATTCTCGAACCACCTTGATGTCCTCTGGCCGAGTGGTGTCCATCACCACGGCTAAAAACCCTAAACAACCGCCATGCAGTAACTCCCTAGCTGACATGGCCAAAATCACCGGGACCCGAGATCCCCGAACCGAACCAACAAATACAAATGGTTCTTCACTTTCAGGTTGGAAGATCACCATCTTCCTCTTGCAGTCAATACTGGCTGAGTATTTAGATAGGAAATCCATTCCTAGAATAATATCGAAATCTACCAGGCTCATTTCTATCAAGTCAGCACTTAACTCTCTACCGTCTATTCTGATCGGCATAGACCTAATCCACCTTTTGGAGATAACTAACTCTCCGTCAGGTAATAGGGTTCCAAACCCTGATTCATAACTATCATACGGTCTATCCAATTTACTAAAGATTCTGGCTGCCACAAAAGAATGTCTGGCCCCAGAATCAAACAATACTGAGTAAAATGAGTTGTTAACTGAGAGGCGACTGTCACCACTAAAGGGCGGCTTCGCATCGGCTGAGTAATGGCAAACACCCTAGCTGGAGTGGGTCTCGCCGGAGCCTTTGGTGCTTCTGATCTGAGCTGGGGACAATCCCTCTTGTAGTGTCCAGGCATGCCACACTGAAAGCATCCCTGACCTCTGCACTCACCCAGATGGTGCCTTTTACAAGTGGGGCACTTCGGGTAGGAATAACGGATCTCAGCACCACTCTGACGACTGCCTCGGTTCTGGTTCCCCTGGAACCTCTTGTTCTGCCCTGAGCCACCAGATGCAGTGGATGTTTTCCTCTTCTATTCCATGGCCAAACCACTACCTCCCCTGCTAAAGCCTGATACAGGAGGGGTAGGAGCCCCGCCACTCACTAGAGTCCTAACTGACTCCGACATACATCCAACTGCGCCCTCAGCCCGCAGTGCTTTTTCCACCATCTCAGCATAGGTGGTCTTGTCGTCTGTAGTGATCATTAGGTCATGCTTGATCTTCACATTAAGTCCATCAAGATATTTTTCCTTCTTACTGAAATCGGTTGGCATAATTCCCGAGGCCAACCTCGCCAACCGATCAAACTGCGTAGTGTACTCTGTCACACTCATATTTTCCTTCTGGGTCAGGTGGGAAAACTCTTTCCTCTTGGCACTTCTAACGGCCTCATTATAGTACTTCGCGTTGAAGAGCTCCTGGAACCTTTCCCAGGTCATAGTGGTGACGTCATGTATCTGGGACACCATGTCCCACAAGACTAAAGCGTCCTCTTGAAACTTAAAGGTGGCACACACCACCCTGTCATTCCCGGTGACACCCATAAAGTTCAATATCCTCATAATCACTATTAGCCACTGCTCGGCTTTCATGACGTCCGGACCTCCCAGAAAAACTGGAGGTGCCTGCTTCCGGAACCTTTCATACAGGGGTTCCATTCTATTCCCCGCTACTACTAATTCGGCCTGAGCAACAAGGGCAGGTGCCACTGGAACTTCTGGCACAGACAGTGCAAGAGCACCCTACTGTCTCAATCTCTGAATCTCACTGTCTTGCTCCTCTATTCTGGCTTGCATTTCATCAAAACTAGTTTCCCAATTCTGTGCTTCCTGATTGGCTTGGGCAGCCTGGGCAGCCTGTGGCGGGTTAACATCACCCCGACCACGAGCCTTGCCCCTGGGACCTCCACCACGGCCCCTAACATTTGGGGGAAACTGAGCTCCTTGACCTTGATTTGACCCGACTGAGTTGCCTTGACTCCTAGTGTTCCGCCTGGCGTCCATCTAGTCTGAACAGCCTGCGAAACCAAGAGTTGGCACATCAGGTCATGATCAACGAGAGCTTACTAATGCCGCTTAATTTGAAAATTAAAAACATGCGCCTACTCTACTATCAGGCTACTAACATGCTTCCTATCAGGCTTTTCTTATTTCATAATAATTAAATAAACTACTAAAGCAATAAAAGCTTATTGAACCGTAGAACGAGCTAACTGCTGATGATGATTGTACATGTCGTGACGATCTTCGGAAGCCAACCTGGCGGCTCTGATACCAAATTGTAACACCCTAACTAGCATAGGCGTATTACGTGATTTTTAAACGTACTGTGCAGCTCGTTGCTAATCAACGAGGTTTACAGAAATCGTGATTAATTAAAAAAATTTCTTTTTAATTAAACTTATATAATATTTCATACAAAATACTTTAGGATCCAATTTACAAAAAGTTTACTGTCTATTACAAGATACTTGTCGCCCAGCGACTAACTACAAAAGCACTGTTGTCCCGAGGATCGTACGCTCCAGGCCTAACCGCCTTGACATGTACAATCTTCATCGGCTCGTCCTCACGGTTCCTTAGCCTTGGCCTTGCTTTTACCTACACAAAAACATAGCACTGTGAGTCAACAGACTTAGTAAGAAAAGCATAAATCATAAACATACATAAATCCCGGGTTATGATCAAACGCCCATACCCCTGACCATAACCCTAACTGTCGTGTCCCACATGATACTGAGTCCCGAACGTTTGTACGACTGTACTTCTAAAAAAGTAATAGCCTATACTCGGTACACTGGTCATACGCCAGCTGCTAGTCATACTCTAGCCTCACCGATGTGATACAGTCAAACAGTACAATACCACCGACCCTAGTATCAGCCTATACTCGGTACACTGGTCATACTCCAGTTGCTAGTCATACTCTAGCCTAACCGATGTGATACGGCCGGATGGTACGAAGCCAACATACATATCTAATGTAATCTAACAGGCTTCCTAACATGCACGCTAAACATGTAATACATATGCATACTATTATACTAATCTTACCTCGATTCCAATTCAGGTGTGCCGGTCAACCTGAGTGGAACGAGCTGCACGGCGATTTACAGGCTCCTAAACCATAACAATCACAACACTAGATAAGTGATACGCTAAATCACTTCCCGCGGACTTAAACTAGAAACTAAAAGTTTCCCTATCGATAAAAAGCATGGCAATACCCTAAACAACATAAAAATGGGAAAAACTAGGGTTCCCAAAAATCCTCCAACTTGACCAGGTTCTACAGCAGGAACTGCGGTTACGGGAATTCTGAACACCATCCGAATTAGGTTCTTGAACCGAAATTCCGGTTCTAAGCATGAAACACTCAAAAATTCATAACTCACTCAAATCAAACCCAATTCACACCAAAACTTCCAGACCTGCTAAATAGACCCTAATAAACATTTCCAAATCAAGAAAACCAAGCTTCATCCACAAAATCAAAAATCACCATGTGAGCTCCAAGCTTTGAGTTCAAAACTCAAACTTGGCTAAAGCTCACCTACAAGCAACCTAACCTGGTTTAAACTACATAATCATGCATAATGAAACTGCAGAAAACAACCCCAAACGATTCTGACAACTACAGCCACGAAATTCATCAAATTACCTTGAAAATCATAGTTTTTGAGCCAAAATTCAAAACTTTGAACAACACAACTAACATGCATCACAATCAGCTCTATTCTACTCAAATCCAATCAATTCAAGCATATAAAATCACAAAAAACAACATATAACTACAGCAGCAACAACACCTCAAAAACTAAACATGCAACTATCATCTTTTCTTAATTTTCAAGAAATTTAATGAGAGGAAGAGTAAGAGCTAACCTAGCTTGGATTGAACACAAACAAATCTTGAATCCATAAAGAAAAAGGGCCAAAATCCCTGCTGCTCAAAGGGGCTGAAATAGAGAGAGAGAGAGAGAGAGAGAGAGAGAGAGAGAGAGAGAGTGTTGAGAGGAAAATACAATTTTTGTTTTTTCTTGATTTTTCTTCTAATTTCTAATTTTGAATAAAATGAACAATAAATGATAACTTCCCTACTTATCTCAGCCAACATACCACAATTAAAATCACATATTCATAATACACTTAGTCCACTAAAGGACAAAATATCATTGGAGCAGAATGACCATTTTGCCCCTCCTCACTAAAATAACATAAAAGGGGTACTAAAGGGGGTATTTTAGGAAATTCTAAATTCCCGACCAATCCCGACATTCCCAATGTCTAAATAACCGTCCCACAATACTAACATGCTAAGTTGTGATTCTACTGAGCCAAACACCGAGTTCCATGTTACTGGGCACCGGAAATGCAAAAATATGAAACCTCACTATATGACATAAAAATACATTCAGAATTCAAAAATAACAGCACTAATAATTATTTAAATATCTATAAATAATTTCATAATTAAACATAATTAACTGCTAATTTCCAAATTAAACTAAGCGGTCTTTACAACATGCCTCCAAACAAAGAGCTTGCTAGAGAGCAGGGACTAGGGGGACGGCTGCAAGGTGTCCAATTCTACATAGCATAACACACAGAAGTGGTATCTTAACACCACCAAGGAGCATTTCTAAGAAAGAAGTTGTATAGCTATTAACAGAAGTGCATAAAGGCTCTACGACAATTATGTCGGGGGCAAAGCCAATCGAATGCATATGGGATCAAACTACAGCATCGACTGGGCCTTTAGAAGGCTGGCCAACCATGTCCTCAACAAGTTAGCCGACCATAGAATCCATAATCTACCCAGCCATTACCTCCACATGCTGGCCGGTCATGGCCTTATCCAACCGCCTAGGCAATGCTCCTTCAATGTGGCTGGCCACCTAGTTTTTCCCTGGCTTTTCTGATCCACCAGCAGTCTACTCTCATACTTCTAGTCTACAGTGACCAAGAGGTACACAACATCTTGCTTGCAAGATCCCTTGACAAAAGGGAAAGAAGAAGAGACCAAGCCAACTCGAAGAAGCATGCTGCCTATAAAGAGTTACTAGGCTCGTCAACAAACAGATTGAGGAAAGAAAAAACTTTGCCAAAGAATTACTCCCTAAAGTATATTCCTTGACAGCAAAGATCCTACAACAAGCATGTTCGGACCAAACTGAGAAGGTCTGCACCATGTTACAATATAACAATAAAGGCGCATACAAGTCTGGCGAGTACAACGAGAACTTGGAGTCAGGACTTCTACCCAAACACTGAAATAGGGAACATCTCGGTAAGTACTTTCACTAGCCAACTTATCAATTAAGTTCCTCTAACGTTTCATCGTGCAGGAACCCATAAAAACTCTAGTACTCACGTCCTTCTTGGCGTGGTCTCCCACCGTTCTTCAATGATGGCCTTTGCTTTGCTAAGCCGCGTAGGGGTAGCCACTACGTGATTTCAAAAGCAGACACTAAGCTGTAGGCTTTTGTTACACGTGAGATCAACTATGTCTAAACCCCTTACTCACAAGATCAATCTCTTAAAGTTATTCTTTCAATTCCACATGCATCTATGGATAGCACCCCAAGGAAGAACCCAGGCAAAGTCTGTGAAACTTGGTGAATAGCAAGGGACCAAGAGACTTGCTTGCATGGTCGCCTAGGGGTACCCATACCGTATAATGCATCAAACTGCCACAACAAACTTATGGAGACTAACGCTTAGAATAAGCTACTAAACCTGCCTCTATGTCGTGCAGGTATACTTTGACTTGACATAGTAAATCCAAACCCTTACATGTCAAGGCCATAAGAAGATAGCCAGGACGATCATATGTCTGTCATAAATGGCTTTAAGGCTAAATAATAGTAGTGTTCAAAAATAGAGGGCATATAGGCCAAAGCAAGAACATGAAAGCCTTGAGGCTAGATATGAAGTCAGTTCGCATGCATGAGGCAAGGCCCTGCTAGAACCGTATAGCCAGAAAAGAACTGAACAGAGCTCTCATAGGAGCCACGTACTTGGCTACGACTAAGGCGAAGTTCCTTACACGATCCAAGCATGTTGATTTTAAGTTGAACTTTCAACTATAATAGACTCACCATTAAGCTTCATACAAAGTTTCTAAGGAAACCACGTATGAGGCTAAGGTTGTATGTGCCTACAAAGCCAAATTCTTGCCAAAGTCACAAGTGGATAGAAAATTGGCTACCCACTTGGAACCAAGGCCCATGCTGGCGAAGGTTCTCAAGCCTTGAAGGGGTCAGCCAGGGTACCATTACTCAGCCAAGAACTGGCCAGGGTCACCAAACCCAGGTATGAACAGGTAAGCTTTATAGGGTAAGACCCTAAAGCTAGCCAACTCCCATGATTAAGCCTTAGGGCCGGCCAGGTCTCAAGCAAGACCTCCTAGGCCGTTCAGGTAAGTTTTGAATCAAAATGTGTGAATTTCTTTCAAAACTTGAATATGTGCCTTGTATTCTTTATGACTCAAAGAGTCAAGAATCATAGCAAATGCCAAAATCAAATCCATTCTATCAAAAAGTCACACATTACACATTCCAAAACTGTCATGAGGGTCAATATACCAAAGAGATTACAAAGTAACATGAGAATTAAAAAGTTTCCAAAAGCTTAAGAAGCTTGAAACTTGTTAATGGCAGGTACAAGGAAGAGGTGACAAAGAAGAGAATATGAGACATATGTAGAGAGAGAAGGTCAAAGATCCGAAAGCATGCCATGCAAAAAGCCAACACCAGCCTAGGCAAGGATGCTCAATAGAGACTACTACAAACAAGACAAGAGCTAGAAAGTCCCTTCCGACCAGATGTTTGATCAGGGACTTAGGGGGAAAATGTTATCCCACATTTTTTCCACCTAACGTGGCATGTCCATGTATGCTAAATATAGAGTACAGGTGGGGTACAGCCCTCCTAGTAGCAGAATAGAGCTTCAATGCAAGATATAAAAAAAATTGTCAAGCAACAATCGAATAGAGTAAGCGAGCCCTCAAGGAGTTGTACCAACATCCCTGACTGGCCAAGAGAAGCCTACAAGCCATTCAGGGTGAGCCTATAGGCCGGCCAGGATATGTGCACAAGCTGGCCGGCCAAGAAGTGACTTTTGGACCAAGGAGGCTTCCGTTCGACCAAGGGAATCTGGTCTCTACAAGGAAATGTTGTACAAAGCTATCCTCAACTTGAAAAAAGCTTGCCTCCAGACCCAAAGACTAGCCTTCTCTTGGTAGAGCTATAATGACTTGCCAGATCCTGTATGCCTTGACCTGCCAAATCCTGCAGGCCTTGGGTGGTTAGACCTCCCCTATAGGTCTATGAGGGGCCAGGATTAACTTGGCATGACTCTATGTATAGCCTATAACATGGACATCAAGTCATGAGCTGCGAATTAGGCCCTAAAATCCCAACATAATGGCTAAATAATATCTAGATTCAAGGGCGCTTTAGTCTTTTGTAAGTATCTATCAAACTATACAAATATCTAAGGATTTAAACTGTAATCTAGGGTTTTAGGCCTCCTATATAAAGGCCTTAACCCTAGCCTAGAAACCTAAGTCAGCTAGCCTCCAAATTGCTCTAAGTCTGAAAGCCCTATTCTCTCTCTTCTCTCTCTCTCTCTCTCTCTCTCTCTCTCTCTCTCTCTCTCTCTCTCTCTCTCTCTCTCTCTCTCTCTCTCTCTCTCTCTCTCTCTCTCTCTCTCTCTCTCTCTCTTGTACACGCCCAATAGGGCTCTCTCACTCTCTCTTCTTACTTCATCTCTCACACGCCTCTAAGGATGTTCATCTTTCTCATTAGAGATTTGCCTACTTGATTTGTGTTGTGTATCCTTATAGAGAGCTATATCAGATCCCACCTATAGAAATCTGAATAGTACTATCTCTAAGTATTAGTACAACCAAAAGGAGAGTAGGTCATTACCCGCTATCACAACGGAGCCAAACCTCTATAATAAATCTCTGTGTTTATTACTTTTCATTCTTGTTTGTGTAACACGTGGCAAGCATCAGATTTCTACAAACCCACCGTCGGTTGATCACTTTTCAAGGTCAACAGGTTATATTATCCACTCTTGAATGTTATTGTTTAATCATTTTATAATAGTGAAATGGATAATTAATTTCATGTATTTTCTTTTATTACTTTTCTTGTTGAGTCCTTGTGACTCATGGATGCTCTGTGGTGTAAGTAAAGGCAAAGAAAAGTTAGAGCAGCCATGAAGTGGCAGTCTTCTCTAGCAATGTATATATTGACCCTACCGGCTTGTGTACCGAGTTGCCAAGAATTGTTCTGAGTTGTATCTGCTGTGTATTTTGATTTCACATTTTGACTTGTCATTGTATATAATCATTTTGTAAAGCTTTTACAATTAGGATCCACAGAACACAGTTTTAGTATCGTTATGATGTCTGTTGTTAGCGTTTCATGTTAATGAAGTTTTTAATATTGTCACAAATTTTAATAATTAATTAACTTATTAGTACTAAATTAGTTTATAAATTACATACTTGGCATCCTTATAAATTAGGGCGTTATAATATGGCTACTCATAAATTAGCTAAGTTTATGGGTGGATGAGACTTCTCATGATTAGAGAATATTCCTCCACCTTACTATTGTTGTATAATAATAGGTAGAGGTATTTTCTCCTTAAAAAAAATTCTAAATATCCAACTCGAAAGACTAAAACTTGATCATCAAGCATCAAGTTTAAGTTTAATGACCAAGCGATTCATAGTATACCCATATGGAATCTCTCAGCATAACACACTCTACTCTATCTCTTGTTCTCAAGGCCTGTGCAAGATTGAAAGTGATTGAGAAAAGCAGGATACTACATTTTCTTATAAGGGGCACGAGTTTGATGAGTGATATTCAAGTTGGGACTGCAATTGTTGGCTTCTATGGTTGTTGATGATGCCAGTGAGGTGTTCGACCAAATGGGTTTGAAAGATATTGTCTTGTGGAATGATATGATACATGGGTATGTTGGGTTCTGTTGTTTTGAGAAGGCTATTAAATTGTTTATGCAAATGCAGAAGGAGGGCTAAAACCCAATTCACATGTAGTTGTAGGTTTGCTTTCAGCGTGTAGAGAGTTTTATGAGGTGAGATTTGGACGGGATATACATGGTTACTATTTGAGAAACGAACTGCTTGATTTGGACCCCGTGTGGGAACTTCTTGTTGAAGGTTTTGAATATGACCTGGTTACAATAATAGGTAAAGTTCAAAAGCCTTTAAATTCATCAAATGGACCTTTAAATTTGGCCAGAAATGATACGTTTATAGTAAATGCTTTGATCAACATGTAGAATGACTGTGGAAATTTAGATTCATCATGTAGGTTATTTAAAAAGTCTCCAAACATGATGTTATTTTGTGGAATTCTATGATGAAGCTTTACATCAAATATAGCGTTTATTACTATGCGGATGTAAGGCGTGAGAGAAGATAAGATAACTATTGCTATAATGTTGTCTTCATATTCAAGTTTAGCTAGTGGGATGAGAATTGGTAAGAGTTTACATGCTCATGTAATCGAATGAAAATGGAAATTGAAATTTCTCTTGGAAATGCACTCTTAGGTATGTGTGTTGAATTAAATTTTGTCAGGGCAGCCCAAAATGCTTTAACAGAGATGACAAGTCCAGATGTTGTCTCGTGAAACACTTTAATTATGGCATTGGCTTGCAACGGATTGAGAGTCAATACAAGCTTTAAAAGTAAAACTCAACTCAAACACAATTAGATTTATTATGGCTGCTAGTGATGATGAAACTATTGGGTTTTATGCCCTAAATAAAGCTCATTTCAATATAATCACATTTACTAATTAATAAAGATAAAAAATCGCATTTTATGTTGCATGGTTCACATGTTTTATTTCATGATTATTTAATGTATAAATTCTAGTAAGTCCAGAACATATGTATTTGTTCATGATTATAATGTCATAAGCACAGTGGAATATAATCATGATTATATGTTCAAAAATTTAATTCCCATGATTTGTCAGTTCACTGGATTTAGATTAGCATGATAATCTGTGATAGGTATACTTACACCTTGGATAAGTGTTATGTTCTTTCCAAGACATTGGCAAAGTTTACCAGTATTGGATGTATGGAGTATACATTGGAAGGGACCGATATTGATCTTAGATAAGATATCATAAACTTACCGTTATATCTTTCTAAGTCAATATCAATGGTTGATCTTAGGTCAATGGATCTTAATCCTAACATGGTTAGGTTCGATCTCAAGAGTGTTATTTATGTTCTTTGATTTGTTAGTTAAGCCTACCTTTTGGTCTGGGTGATACGTACATTTTGGGAACATGATAGTACAATTGAGTGGGAGCGCTAATTACCGTTATATCTTTCTAAGTCAATATCAATGGATGATCTTAGGTTTATGGATCTTAATCCTGACATGGTTAGGTTCGATCTCAAGAGTGTTATTTATGTTCTTTGATTTGTTAGTTAAGCCTACCTTTTGGTCTGGGTGATGCATACATTTTGGGAACATGATAGTACAATTGAGTGGGAGCGCTAATTATAGATATGGAATCTATAGCTTCTATCTGGACATAGAAGTGAAACGATGATTTCCTTCGAGCTTGGCTGAATAGAGATAAATGATTGAGATCTCATTTTAGTAATTATATTAGTTTACTGAAATATCATTTATATGTAGCTAAGTGTTTTAAGGATAAAATACATTGAAGGGTAGAACGGTAAATTTATCCCTATTCAGTGTAGATCATCTATAGAGGATCCTTGACAATTAGGATTGTAACAATGGATAATCATAACGTATCTATATCGTGGTACATATAGAGCGTTCTATATAGCTGAGAGTGTACTCAATTCCAAGTTCTATAGTGCTTCAATGAGGAATTAATAAGTTAGGGAATTTACTTGGTAAATTCTAGATCTACTTATTGAAAGCTTGGTTATATAGCCCCATGGTCCCCTCATTAGTTGAGATAATACTGCTTTGAGACTCAGTTAATTGATTTTAATTAATCAATTATCATTCTAAAATTAGACTATGTCTTATTTATGAATTTTCACTAAGCAAGGGCTTAATTGTGAAGAAAAGAGGTTTTGAGTCAATTTGTTAATTAAGAGACTTTGTATGATATAATTAATAAATTACATAAATGACAATATTATTTAGTAATTAATAATAATTATTAAATAAATATTTTTTGCATTTATAGGTTTGATTTGGAAAATATGGTATTATTGAAAAGAAGAATATGTGGTTGAAATAAAGTGGCAAAATTATAACTAGAAAGTGGTGCACTTATGTGTACGACACTTAAGTTTATTTTTCCCAATATTTTATTCTTTTTTGATTCATATAATTCAACCCTAAGCCCTAGTTGAAACACTATAAAAGGAAGATGATACTCTCACTCATCAAACTTTTGTCAACTTGACTATTCAACCAAACCTAGATGAGAGAGTTCTTTCTATAGAGATTTCACCTCCTTCATTGTTCTTCTCCTACTTCGGCCTATAGTGAATGAGTGTCGTGCCCACACATAGCAAGTCAAGTACTCAATCATAGTGAGTAAGACAGTGGTAACCAAACGTGAAGGAGAGAAAGAGATCCAAGTTCAGATGTTGATAATGCTCTGCTACAGAAAGAAATCAAGGGCTAGAGATCTTGAACGAAAGGAGGTATTATATTTCGCTGCAACCAATGTAAGGTTTTCTTAACCCTTATGTGTTTATTTCATTGTTTTAGAGAATTCATATTTAGGATGTTATTTCAACATACTTGTTAGTAAATCTAGATCCTGGTAAAATATTCCCAACAACTGGCCTTAGAGTCATGGTAATTGTTTACTTTCATGAAATATTGTTTTAAAACGATGAATATTCTTTGTATGTTGATTTGGATGTGTTCATGTTGGTTTATGTGATTATTCAATGATTGAACGTGATTTACGAAACTTTTCCATGAAAATAATTTTATTTTCGTTCTGAAAATATTTTATTTGGATTCCTTGTGAAAAATTAAGCAATTTTCATTTTTTCAGAACTCGATTCCGATAAAAATTGAAAAAGTTATGAAAGTTTGAAAATTGGGTGCACATGCCTCAATCGCACGCACACGAGTCCTTCGGACAAGGTGATACCCCGCGCGTATGTTTGGGAAAATCGTGTCTGAAGACACTCGAGCTCACCCGTTCAGACATGCTGCACTCGCCTAGGACCCTGCATCACGCCGAAAGACAGCCTGCAGGCGCCGGGGTTTGCCGCACATCAAAGTATTCCCTCTCCCACACACGCATGGGCTGCTAGCAGCCTGTCTAGGCTGCACGTGTAGCCTCTTGACCAGCCACTCCCCCTTGTGCGGTTTTCTTGGGATTTTTCCATTTTTTTTTCGAATTTTCCAAATTTCTAACTCTAAAAATCAAAATAAAATATTATTTTTAATATATTTAAACTTAAATATCAATTTTAAATTAATAATATTTAATTTTTAATAGATTATTATTAATCTTTGATATTTTGAGGTTTAAATTTGAAAATTGATTATTTTATTTTTTAAATTATGGTCAGATTAAAAATTTTGTTAATTTCTTTAATATTTATATATTATTTAATTATAAGTTTAGATTTTTTTATATTGGGTATATTTTAAATTAAAAGATAACTTTATTCTTTTAATTTGAAATATAATATTAAAACTATCTTATAAGATAAATTAAATTAAATAATTAATAAATTTGAAATTAACCTATATATTTTTATAGATATTCTAACCATAATATTTTCAAATTCAAAATTGGTTATTTTGTTAAATATTTAATCGTTTATAAATTATAAGTTAGAAAAATAATATTTATGCTATTTTATATCATCGTACTTATTAGAAATTTATAAATTGTATTTTAAATATTTAAATAACCTAGATATTTTTGTAGAAAATTAAATAATGCTTAATTTGAGATATTTTGACATATAATTAGGATAATTATTATTTATTTATTATTTTATTCCTAAAATAATAATTGTCTAACCACATCTATTTTAAAATTGGTTTATTTTGTTATTTTAATTTTATTAAATTATAAGATTACAAAATGATATTGAAAATATTTTTTTTGGTTATTTTCAAATCATTTATATTAATAGATATTTAATTTAATTTGATAAAAATAATTTAAATAAACCTAGATATTTTAAATTAGTTTCATTTTTTTTTTTTGAATTTTAAATTTTGATGAGATATTTAAGGTTGTTTTTAACAACCCTAAATTTTTAATATTTAGTTGGTTAGATAAAATAATAATTTAATTATATTAAATCTTATTTCACATATTTGTTACATGGACATTTTTTGTTATATTTAATTGTTTATTCAAAACTTTTTTAAGAAACCTATTATTTATTTGATCTAAGTTGCTATGATTAACTTGTTGACAAATCCAATGATCTGATTTTAATCATAGTCCAATTGTCAATAGATCCTGTAAATAATTTGTAACAGGTAAATTTTATAATTTCTTTCATTTGTGTAAACCTAGTAACATGATATGGTCCATCCAAATCAATCTGACCTGTGTGAGCCTATATGTTTGCTTTTGGGCTTAGATGCATATAGGAGCCCATTAATTTCTAGATATTTAAATGGACTAGGTTGCTAAAATAAAATGTCACATATGGTAGTTTTATTTAGGCCAATTATTCTTGGGCTTATTCAATGAATAACAATTATTTAATGAAAGGTTAAATTCATCTCTTTTGGGCCTTGTGTGAGAGTTAAGGGGTCATTAGTAGTGGGTACGACATACTGAACCCAGCCCTCCCTCACATGAACAACCCCAATTGTGAAGACCCGTTTGCCTTATTTAAATAATTGTATTAGGCTAATTATACTAGTTTAACCTAATTTAAATTGAATTAGCAACATAATTAATTTTAAAATAAAGGAAATTAATTTTTCATTGGATTATTTTAAAATTAAGTTAGATAAATACACTTAGTTTAATAAAATATTCTAGATAGTGATTTCTAGTAACTAATTTATATTTTCTAATATTTAATTAAGTAGAAAAATATATTTAAGTTGAAAGTTAATTAATTAATTAATTTTGGACCAACTTAAATTAGAATATTTTTCTTAAAACTTAAATATAATTAATAATTAAGTTGATTTATTCAAGATACTTAATTATTTGTTTCTATTTCATGAAATTTAATTAAATAAGCAAAATATATTTAAGTTAAAAATTAATTTATTAATTAATTTTAGACCAACTTAAATTAGAATATTTTCTTACATATTAAATTAGATTTAATAATTAAGTTTATTTTATTCAAGATACTTAAATATTTCTATTTTAATGAATTTAATTAAATTAGAAAATTATATTTAAGCTGAAAATTTGTTAATTTCAGATCAACTTAAATTATAATAATTTTTAGAATATATTTTATTTTATTTTAATAACCATTTTCCCACCTAATTTCGAATTGCATTTATTTATTTTAAATGCAGATAGTTCGAAATTTTTTAATTTTAAAAATTAGATTAAGTTGGAAATTAATTTTAATTAATTTTAGATCAACTGAAATCAAGTAATTTTCATTAATAATTTAATTAAAAGAAATAGACTAAAATATATTGTTTTTAATTAGAAAATTAGTAATTAATTTATGAATTATCTAGTTAGATATTTTCTAGGTGGACTTTTTGGTATTTTTCTAGATATATTTAATTAAATTAGAAAATTATTATTTAAGTTGATTTTATTCAAGACACTTAAATATTTGATATTTTTTTTAAGATATTTAATTAAATAGAAAAATTATATTTAAGTTGAAAATTAATTTATTTAATTTTAGACCAACATAAATTAGAATAATTTCTCCAGTTTTATTTTATATGAATTTCGAAAAATGTATCTTTATACATTGGATTTTGGATTCAGTTATATATTTATAGAAAATCAAATTTGACTTGAAAATTAATTTTGTTAATTAATTTTGGACCAACTTAAATTAAGTGATTTTCATAATATTGATTGGACAATTAATACTAAGGATGGAAAATGTTGACCGAGGTTTTCGGCAACTATTAAAATATGATTATAATGAAGAGCTGTAAGAAAGTGAGATGAAGATTTTTTACGTGGTTGGGGCGTTAATGAGCCTTAGTCCACGAGCCTCTGTTATTAATGGATGTATTTAATACAGATTTTACACTTGAGAGAATGTCTTTCTCTTAAATACAGAGAATGTTCTTGGTGAGTATTTTCTCTTCTTGCTCTTTTGCAAACCAAGATTCTCGACCCCATTAAATGAGCTTTGAGGGGGTATTTATAGTGTTTTGGTGGGGTAATCCCTAGAATTGTTCTTACACATGTATCTGTAAGTATCCATAAAGTTGGGCATTTCCAATGAATATACCATGGGTGATGCATGGTCAAATCCCTAGGTGCTGTAGGGCTTTTATGAAGAATGTCCTTTTTGCCTTGTGATTGACGTGACTCTTCGCATAGTAGCCGTCGCTAGACTTAAATGATCATTACTGTAGCGCTGCTGTTTGGGGGTTGTGCCGTCAGACTTTATTGCGTGTTACAGTCCCAACACGCTTCCTTCCATGCAGCATTAAATGCGACTTGATTGCTCGGGAGAGACCTGACAGATCCCGGAGAGCCTGCACGCTATGCACGCCTCCTGGAGTACCTTGTACTCCGGGAGCCTACTCCAGGACCCATGCTAACAGCCCTTTCTTGTGACGTGCAAAGACTTAGCAAATGTTTACAAGTTATCTGATCCACGTGTCCCCTCTCGACTGGTCCACGTATTTTGGGCGAATTCTGGAGCAACATTTACCCCCAAGCCTTGTTTACTTAGTAAAAATAAACCAAGGCTTGTTCAAGTGCTTCCGGTCGACTTCTCGTTTCCCCGGCTCAGGCCTCGAGCGCGTGGGGGCACATTTAATGATGCCATTTAATGCAGCGATTCGCCTTTTGCAGGAATGTCTCCAGCCGCCTCCTCGGCCTTCTGACACGAGCTTGGGGCGCGTGAAGGCGTGTCTAATGATGGCATTAAATGCAGCGATTCGCTTTTGCAGAGGTCGATTTGTTTCACGCCCTATGATTGATGCGACGCATTAATGGTGTCAGACGGATATTCAAACGTTTCCACCGCCTTAATGGTAGATTGATCTGATCCGTTGATTTTCGGGAATTCGAATCGTGCGTCTCCCCCACCGTGCGATTGGTAGGTGATAACACCTGTTCCTCATGCGTTTTTGCCTATAAAAGCCACCACCTTTCCTTCATTTCGGTTACTTTCCTTTCCTTAACATTTCTGCTCGAATTTCCCAGAGAGAAAATTCCTCAAAGTAGCACGAACTGTCTTAATACTTAGCCACTTCATTCAGTTTTCCAGTGTTCGACTTCGCCAGTTCTCCTCAACTTTCACTCAACCACATTCAGTACCCCCAGTTCAACGATCTACTGTAAGTTTCTTGCATCCTTAGATAATAACATGCTTATATTTACTTCGTTCGTTTTCTGGGTTCGTACTTAGAGGCTTCTGGGTGTGTGAGTGTTTAAGTTCTTCGAGTTCTACTTTACGTTTACTGCGTTAGTTGTAGAATCGCCATTATCATGCCCCTGTTGTAATCATACTGCTTTGTTTGAAGAGAGCCATGCATTCTTCGTTTAACAGTCGCTTAGGGCATAGGATGGTTTTTCTTTCCTTTTTTTTTTGTTTTTGCAAAACCACTTTCTGTGGTTTCACTGCACCCGACACTTGTTCAGGGATTCTCTCCAGAGTTTCTCATGTGACACGTGTCCGGAGGGGGCCTCTTTCCAGCGGTTAGGGGACCCCCACTCCCTTTTTCTTGATTTAGGGTTTGGTATGGGACCTAACTGCTGGACTTTTCTTTTTCCCTTTTTGTTTTTCTCAGAACACAAAATGTCTGCTTCTGGCTCAAAATCCTCGAAGAAGAAAGGGAAAGGTACGGCCACGCTGGAAGAGGTTTCTCTGGTACCCGTTGCCCAGGAGGGGTATAAATCCCGTGCAACTGGTTGGGAAGCGGCCGAGCTTCGATCCACCCTGACTTGTCCTCACCAGCTGGAGAACATTATTAATGTGGCTGGGATCAAACCCTCCACCTCAGGGACCTTCCACCGGCCTCCTCGTGACTTGGAGACGCCTAATCATAATTATGACGGCTTCGGGGCTTGGAGTCAGACCCATTTGATGACCGGTGCCATGCTCCCGCTCCAAGATTACTTTGTTAATTTTCTTGTATTTGTCGGCCTTGCGCCATACCAACTTATTCCTCAAGCTTACCGCCTGCTCTCAGGCTTATTTATTTTTTACACCGCCCGTGGTTGGGGGTCTCCTAGCCCGGCGGAAATTTTATATTTTTATGAACTTGTATCCGTCCCCAAGAAAGGGGACAAACTTAAGGATGGTTTTTATGGGTTCGGATCCACCACCTTAACGAGGGGGTGGTTCCGTATAATAGGCAGACTCACGTTAAGGAGTACCGCCACCGCTTTTTCTTCTCGTCCGGGTTCAGGGCCGTGGACCACCCGGAGCTTCTCACGGAGTGGGTGCGGATCCCACCTTATCAGCGGACGCTTCCCACTCAGGCTTTTCTTCGAAGGGCACAAGCCTTCGCCTCCTACGACCACGCCGATCTTGATGTCGGGGGCCTGGTTACCACGGAGAATTGCAGAAAGGCCAAACTTATCCTTTCTCATCAATCCGTGGATGACTCCAACCTCTCACGGGTCATCTGCCCCAATGTGAGGGCGCCGGTTGCGGAGAAGGCCTTCCGGGATGAGCTTATTGCTACGGCAGAGAAGAAGTACCAAGATTATCTCTACCGGAAGGCCCAGGAGAAGGCGTACTCTAAGGCCCGGTGCCTCTGGGAGAGGGCTTCGCGTGGGGAGTCCGGTGGTGCGAAGGAGCCAAGCCATTGGCGGGAAGTCCGAAGCTAAATTTTTTGACAAGATACTTCAAGAAGAGATTGGGGATCGTCCCGCCGGGGGGCCCCTTCGTCTTGAAGATTCTTCCGAGAAACAGACTTCCCGGCCACAGCCTTCAGTTCCCGAACCAAACTCGGGTGCTCCCGGTGCTAGCACTTCCGGCGGTAAGTCTCCCTTGATAATTCGCTATGTTCCTTCCGTTGATGAATACACCAGTCATAGGCCCGTAGGGTTCGACGAGCGTCTCTGTAGATTTAAGATGCCGTTGACCCGGTGGGGGGATCGTTTGAAGGAATTTTATTTTACGAACTTAGGAGATTACCTAGGTCGGTCCCGGATGGGCTCCGGCCCTCCGGAACCTATTCCCTTAGGTCCTTTAGCTTACATAACGTCCAGCTGGTTTCGGCCCTCGGACAGTTATCTCGGAGATGACGCCGCCAGCATTAAAGTACAGGACTTTGCTAGGGCCGAATTAGGAAGTTCGGGTAGGAGTAGCTTATTTGCTGTATCTTGTATAAGCGGTTCCCCACGGACTTCTAACACTTGCTTATTTTTTGAAACAGGTATCTCCATGGATGCCATCCTGGAACAGCTCGCCGGGGTTCATACTCCCGTGGCTCCTCCGGCCTTCACCCCCTCTCCCCCGGCCCCTTCCTTGAAGGTTTCTTCTAGCGCTCCCCCCGAAACCATTGACTTAGTGGATGACGAGGAAGTGCTTCCGGGAGAAGGCCAAGGGAAAAGGTGGGACTTCTCGGAGGAAGCCGTTGAGGGTGCAGGAGAGCCTCAAGCCCTTCCGGAGGTAGCAGAGGAGGACGAGGAGGAGCCTGAAGTGGCTCTGATTCGCAAGCGTAAGGGCAAGATGGTTGCCCAGGATGAGCCGAAGAAGCCTCGGAGAGCCGACACTCCTGCCCATGGCCTGGACGGCGGGGTCTCCCCGATGGAGGAAAATCCTGCTCCCCCCCACATCGAGCTTACCCCGATTCCGGGGGACGAGGTGAGGCAGGAGCTTCGCATAGCCAAACACAACTATGCTATGGATGAGTACTCCCGGGGGTATGCCGAAGTGGAGGCCCTTAGGAGGATTCTACGAGCTGAGGTTGAGGCGAGCATCAACCACCCGGAATACCAGGATCCGTGGAACCTTAATCTGGACCCCTTATCGGACAGGTTCCGTCCCCTCCTAGGGCATACCTTGGCTCCCTTTGCCGCGGAGATGACCGGCGAGTTTGCTTCTCAGCTCAGACGTTGCGCGCCCAAGCGGTTTGCCACTTGCGCTTCCCTGAACTCCATCTTCCAGGTCCAGGACCTCAGCCATTCTCTCACGGTGGTAAGTACTTTGCAATTTTTGCGTTTCCTTTTGTTGTTTGTATTTTGTTTTCCTCTTTTGAGAAATTTTTTCTTATACTTCGTTATGGTTCAGCTTGCGGCTGAGGCTGGCCGCCTCTCCAAGAACATCATAAACCATGGCTTCACTCTGTCCGATTTTGGGGACATGAATGACGTCAGGAAGGTCCTCCAGGACCTCACAGCGGAGAGGCAGATCTACCAGGAGGCTGCCGAGCGCCAGGAGGCAGCGGCCAAGGCCAAGGAAGAGGAGGCCAAACGGAGGGAGGCTCAGGCGGAGGCCATGATCCGGGACGAGGCTCAGCGGAGAGACAGGATGGAGGCCCATCACCAGGAGGAACTAAGAGCCCAAACCGAGGCCGCTGAGAAGGCCAGGCGAGATCTCCGGGAGGCCAGGGAGGCTTTGGATGAAATGGTCACCAAGGTGAGATCTTTAGAAGAGACTCACCAATCGGACATTGAATCCAAGGCTGCTCTAGCTGCGGAGTTGAAGGAGCTTAGGGACTTCAAAGAACAATCCATCAGGAAGGCCAAGAGGGCCGAGCTCCTTTCTCCTGTTTCCTGCGCCCGGTTCCCGAAGCGCTTTGATGATGGTGTCTATATGGCTTGGGCCACCAACGATCAGAGTATCAAGCTTACTTTTTATCCCAAACCTGAGGAGATGATTGCAAGATTTCGGGAAAAGAAGAAGAAGCTTGATGCCGCGCTTGAGGCACGGATTGGACCTCGTCTTCCTCCGCGGGCTGACTGAGCTGCCGTATTATTGACCCAGTTTCTACCCATTTCTTTTATAACTTTCTTTTTGTTTGTACATATTTGCTGCTGCCTTAGAACAATTTACATGTAGGTGGCAGCTTTCATTTGAAGGGGAGACAATTATATTTTAAGGCCTGTCCCCGGGCCATTTATATGTATATGACCTGCCCTTTGGGCTAGGATATTTTTTTTTTATATGCGATCTTTATTTGTCACACTTATATATTTTAACCTGTCCTTTGGCTCAGGGTTTTTATACTTATGCTTTTTATTTTTGTGCATACTTTTTGACCTGCCCTTTGGGTCAGGATATTTTACTTAGTTTGTTTTTTGTTTGTCCGTGCGCTATACCCTAGTACCCCCCTGAGTGGCATAGAAACTTTGTTTTTAAGGCACTCAGTTTTATTTAATATAGAGGAGGTATACATTTGGACGGTACAAACCCTTTGAACAAAATCTAAGTTTAATTCGCTACTGGTAATATTTTCTGAGGTGATCGGCATTCCAGGCTCTTGGGACAGTAGTTCCGTCCATTCTTTTCAGTTTGTAAGTGCCAGAACCGATTTCGTCCTCGATTTCATATGGTCCTTCCCAATTTGGTCCAAGTACCCCCACTCCGGGTTCTTGGGTGGCTGGAAAAACCCTTCTTAGGACCATATCCCCAATAGCGAATTTTCTATTTTTAACCGTGGAGTTAAAATATTTGGTCACCTTCTTTTCATAAGCAGCCATCCGTATTTGAGACTCATCCCGGAGTTCTTCGACTTGATCCAAAGCCTCTTGGAGCGATTGCACGATTGGTGGCGGATCATAAGTCGTCCTCACTGTGGGATGGGAATAATGTTTCCACGGGACCATTGCTTCGCATGGCAGAGTACGCCATTGAGAACGGCGAGTGACGGTTGTGGTTCGGGGGTTGTCGGTAGGCCCACAATACCCTTGGCAATTCTTCAGGCCAGTTATTTTTACAGGCCAGTAGCTTCTTTTTCAAGGTGACCTTTAGGATTTTATTGACTGCTTCCGCTTGGCCGTTTGTTTGAGGCCGGGCTACCGCGGAGAAGCTTTTTACCACTCTGTGTTGGTTGCAGAAGTCAGTAAATTCCTCGCAATCAAATTGCTTTCCATTGTCTGAGACTATTTTATGAGGCAAGCCGTATCGACACACTATGTTTTTGATAACAAAGTCCAATGCCTTCTTAGCAGTTATTGTCTTCATAGGCTCAGCCTCTGTCCACTTGGTGAAGTAGTCCTTGCCACTGTGCATACTTTACCCCTCCTTTTCCCGTAGGTAGAAACCCAATGAGATCTATTCCCCAGACCGCGAAGGGCCAGGGGCTGGTCATCAAAGTGATCTCATTTGGAGGAGCTCTCGGTATGTTCGCGTACCTTTGGCACGAGTCACACTTTTGGACATAGTCTATACAATCTTTTTTCATTGTTGGCCAGAAGTACCCTTGCCTCAATATTTTCTTTGAGAGGCTGGGTCCTCCCGTATGATCTCCACAGAACCCTTCATGGACTTCCAGCATGATTTGTCTAGCTTCAGGGTCCGATACACACCTTAAATAAGGCATGCTGAGTCCTCTCCGGTAGAGAATTTGGTCCATCATTACATAACGATGAGCTTGATGCGAATCTTTCGAGACGGTTGCCCTCTCTTGGGGAAACTCACACTGTGGTTATGTACTTTATGATGGGGACCATCCAGTGGGTTCTTGCCCAACCGTTAGTGTGGTCTCTTTTATTTTGATGCTTGGCTCGCCAAGCGTTCCATGGTACTACCCCCGAGTTCTTCGATTTCCTTTGTCCGAGGCTAACTTAGCCGGACGGTCCGCATGGCGTTCTTCTCTCGGGGGATTCTTTCTATTTTATAGTCCGCGAACTCGTGGAGCAGTTCTCGGACTATTGCTACGTACGCGGCCATCCGTTCGCCGCGAGTTTGGTATTCTCCGGAGACACAGTTTACGACCAGTGAGAGTCCTTGTAGATTTCCACTCTCTTGGCTCCTACAGCTTTAGCCAATTTTAGCCCTGCTATCAGGGCCTCATATTCGGCTTCATTATTCGAAGCTGTGAAGTTGAATCGGAGTGCTGCCTGGAGCCGCAATCCAGTAGGTGATATCATAGCCACTCCGGCTCCTGAACCGTTCTCATTAGAAGCTCCGTCTACAAATACTCGCCAAGTGGGGATTGGTGGTTCCGGTATATTGGCTGTTGCCTCGGCTTCATTGCATTCGGTGATGAAGTCTGCCAAGGCTTGGCCTTTTATGGAAATCTGGGGCACGTAATGTAAGTCGGGCGACTCGGCTCCATCGCCCACTTGAGGAGTCTTCGGATGCTTCGAGCTTACGGAGAACTTGCCGGAGCGGATGATTGGTCAAGATTCTGATCGGATGGGCTTGGAAGTATGGTCTCAACTTCCTTGATGCCATCAGGAGGCAGAATACTAATTTTTCAATGACCGGGTACCTTGTCTCAGCCCCTACCATGCGCTTACTAACATAGTACACGGGGTGCTGAATTTTTTCTTCCTCCCGGACCAGTGCAGCGGCCGCATGCTCGGAGACGGCCAAGTAAAGGAACAAGTCTTCTCCAAGGACGGGTTTTGATAGGATAGGAGGTTTGGCCATGTGGTCTTTTAACCTTTTGAATGCCTCCTCGCATTCATCCGACCATTCGAACTTTTGGCATTTCTTCAGTATGTTGAAGAAGGGTATGCACTTGTCCGTGGATCGTGAGATAAAGCGGCTCAGTGCGGCTACCTTTCCGGTCAAGCTTTGCACGTCCTTATGTTTCTTGGGGGATGGCATGTCCAGGAGAGCTTGGATTTTCTCCGGGTTCGCTTCGATCCCCCTTTGACTGACTATGAAGCCCAGGAATTTTCCCGACTTGACCCCGACGGTACATTTTTTCGGATTGAGCTTCATGCCGTATCTCCGGACGACTTCGAAACATTCTTCTAAGTCGTTCGCATGGCTGTTGCATGCTTTGGATTTGACGAGCATGTCGTCTACGTATACCTCCATGTTTCGTCCCAGGAGGCTTTTAAACATCCGGTTAACCATTCTTTGATAGGTTGCTCCGGCGTTTTTCAGTCCGAAAGGCATGACTAGGTAACAGTATACCCCCTTATCGGTCCTGAAGCTAGTGCACTCCTGGTCTGCCATATGCATTTTTATTTGGTTGTACCCAGCATAAGCATCCATGAAAGACAGCAGCTTAAATCCGGATGTGGCGTCTACCATCTGGTCTATCCTGGGTAGCGGAAAGTAGTCCTTTGGGCAGGCTTTGTTTAGATCTGTGAAATCTATACAAACCCGCCAAGTCCCGTTCGGCTTGGGCACCAGGACTGGATTGGCCAGCCATTCCGGATAGTACACGTCGCGGATCATGCCATTGGACAAGAGTTTGTCCACCTCTTTTTCTAAGGCCTCGGCTTTCACCGAGTCGAGCGGGCGTCTCTTTTGCTGTATAGGGGGCATGTCCGGGTTGACATTGAGTACATGGGTGATGACATGAGGGCTGATGCCGGTCATGTCTTCTTGGCGCCATGCAAAGATGTCGATGGCGCCCTTCAGTGTTTTTATTATTTTATCTTTTTCCTCCGGATCCAGGCTCTTCCCTATCCGGAGTACTTTGGTGGAGTCGTCGTCGCACACTGGTATTTCTTCGACGTCCTCCATTGGTTCCATGACCCTTTCGGACCCTATGCGAGGGTCCAACTCATCCTCTTCAGCCTTCTCTATCTCAGGGGGCCCCCGGACCATGAGTACTGGTAAGTGGGTGGCAACATTGTAACATTGCCTGGCCTCTCCCTGATTTCCTTTCACCGTTCCGACTCCGGCTTCCTGAGTAGGGAATTTTAGGCATAGATGTCGGATTGAAGTAATTGCACCAAAGTCGACGAGGGCCGGTCGGCCTAGGATTGCGTTGTAGGTTGTTGCACAGTCTACCACCACGAAGGTGCAATACTTAAATGTGCTTTGGGGGGTATCCGGGCATAGGGTAACTGGGAGCCTGACTTTTCCCATCGGGATTAGCGTCGTCCCGTTAAACCCTGTGAGCTGTGATCCACTAGGCGAGAGGTCCCGGTCGGTCAACCCTATCGCAGTGAAGGCTTCTTTGAAGAGCAAGTTCACGGAACTCCCATTGTCAATCAGGACCCTAGCCACCACCTTATTTGCGATGGGGGTCTCTATGACCAGCGGGTCGTGGTGAGGGAAACGCACCGTCTTGGCGTCTTCCTCTGTGAACGTTATGGGCTGGTCCATTAGCCGGGGCCTTTGAGCCGGGAGTTGAGTAACCTCCCACACCTCACTGTGTCTTGCGGCCTCGGCATATCTTTTTCGCTCCTTGCGAGTGTTTCCTCCGATATGGGGACCTCCGGAGATCATGGCTACCCGTCCATTAGGCCGGGGCGGTAGCCCGGGGATATCTTGGGTATCACTGCGGGAGCAGTGGAGGCAATACTCTGCTGTACCCTGGTGTTCCGGAGGCATACCCGGCCACCTGCTGGATTAAGGTGGGGCAACCTATTTTTGATCCACTCATAGAGGTGGCCCAAACGGATCAAATTTTCAATCTCGTCTTTGAGATTTTTACACTCATTGGTGCTATGACCAATGTCGTTGTGGTACTCGCATCTTTTACTCGGATCTCTCCGGGAGCTATCTTTGTACAACGGCTGGGGCCTCCGGTAGTGCGTATTTTGACGTTCCTGAGAGTCCGTGAGCTCTGTGTACTGAGTATATTGGGGTGTGTACCCCTTCTTTTGGCGCTTCTCTCCCGTTCGGGTGCTGCCCTTGGAGGACCTTTTGCTCCTCGACCCCTGGGTAGGGCCTGTTAAGCTAACAGTCGGGGCAGCCTGTGAAGGAGTTCGTCTATTCACCCCGGATGGAGTTGCGTAATGGGAAGATGCGGTGCCAAAGCTTGACCACAGTTGTATCCGGGAGTAGCGGAGAGCTGTATGCCACTTGCGGGTGGAGTTGCGGTCGGGACGGTACCGAGGCGACACTCCTGGCATGTATCCTGCTATCCGGTGGGATAGTAGCCTCCGTAAGCCACGATGCGGGCTTCTTCGAGGTTAATATATTTTTGGACTCGCTTCGGAAGTCACGAGAGGCTAGCAGCGCCCTCTTGCTGCAACTCGTTCCAGAAGGGAGTTCCCGTGCGGATTCCTGCTTGGAGAAGCGCAAGCTGTTGTCCGTCGTCGACCTTCTTGGTCTTCGAGGCTTCCTCTCGGAACCTCTTGATGTAATTCTTCAAAGTCTCGGTGGGCAGTTGCTTGATGTTGGTCAAGGCACTAACCTCCAAGTTGACCTTCCTGGCAGCGACAAATTGTCTCCGAAAGTTGGTTTGGAGTTTGTTCCAGCAACCCACCGATCCTGGTTCCAATTTTTGAACCATTCCTCTCGACCCGCTCGAGTGAGGGGGAAGCACAAGCACTTGGCGTCATTGCTGACCCGCATGTGTCATGACACGGTTGAGCCGTGACAAGTGATCAACGGGGTCGGAGTTCCCGGTATATGCCGCCATTTCGGGCATCTTGAAGTTTTAGGGAGCTCGCCTCCCGGGGATATGTTTGGCACAAGGCTCCCGATCCTCACTTTGTCCAGGAGTCGGAGTCGTCTCCCTTCCGCCTCCCGGGAGACTCGAGCAATATCTTTTCGAAGTATGGCAAGTTCCGCCATAATCCCGTCGTTTACGATGCCGAGGAGACTACGGGCACTGTATCTTTTGGTCAAGGTGATCCGGAGGTCACCTTGATTCCCATTGATTTGATTTCTCGGATCAATGGGAGGACATCTCCGTCCTCTTCTTCCTCTACCCCACAGTTCTGGTGCACGGAAACGCTTTTCCGGTCCCCTCGATCCTGAGGGCCAAGACTCCCTCTTTGGGGCTTGCCCCTCTGCGGACCTTTCCCTTTAGGGAAATGCGAGGCGGACCCTTCGCGGATCCTGCACCTTTTTCTTTCGCCCAGGGGTAGAAGTAGGGTTTTTTGTTTGGTTTTCCTCAGCAGGGTGCCTTATAGGGCTAGGTTCCCTAGGTCTTTGCTGCTGGGAGTTAGGCGAAGACGTCGCTGGCTCCCCGTCAAGCCCAGCTGCCATCGCCTTGGGATGCACGTGAATACCAGCTGCCTCCATGGCTTTCTGCATGGCTAGCATCACTTCCTGCATATTTTGATTTTGCGCTTTCTGAGCTTCGATCTCAGCTTCGTGATCGATAGCTTTTTGTCTAAGGAGCACCAACTCCGAGTAGCTTCCTCCGTCATAAGCATACTCGTCGAGGTGTTCCTCGTAGTTCTCGTCGGGAACTATCTCTTCTTCTTCTTCCTCGGACTCCTCTGCTGCCCTTGAGGCTACATCTTCCTCATTGGGATCTTGAGCGTCTTCTAGAGGGCGAGGATGACGTCTTCTAGAGAGCGTCTTCTCAAAAGAGGAAAACAAAATACAAACAACAAAAGGAAACGCAAAAATTGCAAAGTACTTACCACCGTGAGAGAATGGCTGAGGTCCTGGACCTGGAAGATGGAGTTCAGGGAAGCGCAAGTGGCAAACCGCTTGGGCGCGCAACGTGTGAGCTGAGAAGCGAACTCGCCCGTCATCTCCGCGGCAAAGGGAGCAAAGGTAGGCCCTAGGAGGGGACGGAACCAGTCCGATAAGGGGTCCAGATTAAGGTTCCACGGATCCTGGTATTCCGGGTGGTTGATGCTCGCCTCAACCTCAGCTCGCAGAATCCTCCTAAGGGCCTCCACTTCGGCATACCCCCGGGAGTACTCATCCATAGCATAGTTGTGTTTGGCTATGTGAAGCTCCTGCCTCACCTCGTCCCCCGGAATCGGGGTAAGCTCAATGTGGGGGGGAGCAGGATTTTCCTCCATCGGGGAGACCCCGCCGTCTAGGCCATGGGCAGGAGTGTCGGCTCTCCGAGGCCTCTTCGGCTCATCCTGGGCAACCATCTTGCCCTTACGCTTGCGAATCAGAGCCACTTCAGGCTCCTCCTCGTCCTCCTCTGCTACCTCCGAAAGGGCTTGAGGCTCTCCTGCACCCTCAACGGCTTCCTCCGAGAAGTCCCACCTTTTCCCTTGGCCTTCTCCCGGAAGCACTTCCTCGTCATCCACTAAGTCAATGGTTTCGGGGGGAGCGCTAGAAGAAACCTTTAAGGAAGGGGCCGGGGGAGAGGGGTGAAGGCCGGAGGAGCCACGGGAGTATGAACCCCGGCGAGCTGTTCCAGGATGGCATCCATGGAGATACCTGTTTCAAAAAATAAGCAAGTGTTAGAAGTCCGTGGGGAACCGCTTATACAAGATACAGCAAATAAGCTACTCCTACCCGAACTTCCTAATTCGGCCCTAGCAAAGTCCTGTACTTTAATGCGGCGGCGTCATCTCCGAGATAACTATCCGAGGGCCGAAACCAGCTGGACGTTATGTAAGCTGAAGGACCTAAGGGAATAGGTTCCGGAGGGCCGGAGCCCATCCGGGACCGACCTAGGTAATCTCCTAAGTTCCTAAAATAAAATTCCTTCAAACGATCCCCCCACCGGGTCAACGGCATCTTAAATCTACAGAGACGCTCGTCGAACCCTACGGGCCTATGACTGGTGTATTCATCAACGGAAGGAACATAGCGAATTATCAAGGGAGACTTACCGCCGGAAGTGCTAGCACCGGGAGCACCCGAGTTTGGTTCGGGAACTGAAGGCTGTGGCCGGGAAGTCTGTTTCTCGGAAGAATCTTCAAGACGAAGGGGCCCCCCGGCGGGACGATCCCCAATCTCTTCTTGAAGTATCTTGTCAAAAAATTTAGCTTCGGACTTCCCGCCAATGGCTTGGCTCCTTCGCACCACCGGACTCCCCACGCGAAGCCCTCTCCCAGAGGCAGCCTGGGCCTTAGAGTACGCCTTCTCCTGGGCCTTCCGGTAGAGATAATCTTGGTACTTCTTCTCTGCCGTAGCAATAAGCTCATCCCGGAAGGCCTTCTCCGCAACCGACGCCCTCACATTGGGGCAGATGACCCGTGAGAGGTTGGAGTCATCCACGGATTGATGAGAAAGGATAAGTTTGGCCTTTCTGCAATTCTCCGTGGTAACCAGGCCCCCGACATCAAGATCGGCGTGGTCGTAGGAGGCGAAGGCTTGTGCCCTTCGAAGAAAAGCCTGAGTGGGAAGCGTCCGCTGATAAGGTGGGATCCGCACCCACTCCGTGAGAAGCTCCGGGTGGTCCACGGCCCTGAACCCGGACGAGAAGAAAAAGCGGTGGCGGTACTCCTTAACGTGAGTCTGCCTATTATACGGAACCACCCCCTCGTTAGCAGGGTGGATCCGGAACCCATAAAAACCATCCTTAAGTTTGTCCCCTTTCTTGGGGACGGATACAAGTTCATAAAAATATAAAATTTCCGCCGGGCTAGGAGACCCCCAACCACGGGCGGTGTAAAAAATGAATAAGCCTGAGAGCAGGCGGTAAGCTTGAGGAATAAGTTGGTATGGCGCAAGGCCGACAATTACAAGAAAATTAACAAAGTAATCTTGGAGCGGGAGCATGGCGCCGGTCATCAAATGGGTCTGACTCCAAGCCCCGAAGCCGTCATAATTATGATTAGGCGTCTCCGAGTCACGAGGAGGCCGGTGGAAGGTCCCTGAGGTGGAGGGTTTGATCCCAGCCACATTAATAATGTTCTCCAGCTGGTGAGGACAAGTCAGGGTGGATCGAAGCTCGGCCGCTTCCCAACCAGTTGCACGGGATTTATACCCCTCCTGGGCAACGGGTCCCAGAGAAATCTCTTCCAGCGTGGCCGTACCCTTCCCTTTCTTCTTCGAGGATTTTGAGCCAGAAGCAGACATTTTGTGTTCTGAGAAAAACAAAAAGGGAAAAAGAAAAGTCCAGCAGTTAGGTCCCATACCAAACCCTAAATCAAGAAAAAGGGAGTGGGGGGTCCCCTAACCGCTGGAAAGAGGCCCCCTCCGGACACGTGTCACATGAGAAACTCTGGAGAGAATCCCTGAACAAGTGTCGGGTGCAGTGAAACCACAGAAAGTGGTTTTGCAAAAAGAAAAAAAAAGAAAGAAAAACCATCCTATGCCCTAAGCGACTGTTAAACGAAGAATGCATGGCTCTCTTCAAACAAAGCAGTATGATTACAACAGGGGCATGATAATGGCGATTCTACAACTAACGCAGTAAACGTAAAGTAGAACTCGAAGAACTTAAACACTCACACACCCAGAAGCCTCTAAGTACGAACCCAGAAAACGAACGAAGTAAATATAAGCATGTTATTATCTAAGGATGCAAGAAACTTACAGTAGATCGTTGAACTGGGGGTACTGAATGTGGTTGAGTGAAAGTTGAGGAGAACTGGCGAAGTCGAACACTTGAAAACTGAATGAAGTGGCTAAGTATTAAGACAGTTCGTGCTACTTTGAGGAATTTTCTCTCTGGGAAATTCGAGCAGAAATGGCAAGGAATGGAAAGTAACCGAAATGAAGGAAAGGTGGTGGCTTTTATAGGCAAAAACGCATGAGGAACAGGTGTTATCACCTACCAATCGCACGGTGGGGGAGACGCACGATTCGAATTCCCGAAAATCAACGGATCAGATCAATCTACCATTAAGGCGGTGGAAACGTTTGAATATCCGTCTGACACCATTAATGCGCCGCATCAATCATAGGGCGTGAAACGAATCGACCTCTGCAAAAGCGAATCGCTGCATTTAATGCCATCATTAGACACGCCTTCACGCGCCCCAAGCTCGTGTCAGAAGGCCGAGGAGGCGGCTGGAGACATTCCTGCAAAAGGCGAATCACTGCATTAAATGGCATCATTAAATGTGTCCCCACGCGCTCGAGGCCTGAGCCGGGGAAACGAGAAGTCGACCAGAAGCACTTGAACAAGCCTTGGTTTATTTTTACTAAGTAAACAAGGCTTGGGGGGTAAATGTTGCTCCAGAATTCGCCCAAAGTACGTGGACCAGTCGAGAGGGGACACGTGGAGCAGATAACTTGTAAACATTTGCTAAGTCTTTGCGCGTCACAAGAAAGGGCTGTTAGCATGGGTCCTGGAGTAGGCTCCCGGAGTACAAGGTACTCCAGGAGGCGTGCATAGCGTGAAGGCTCTCCGGGATCTGTCAGGTCTCTCCCGAGCAATCAAGTCGCATTTAATGCTGCATGGGAGGAAGCGTGTTGGGACTGTAACACGCAATAAAGTCTGACGGCACAACCCCCAAACAGCAGCGCTACAGTAATGATCATTTAAGTCTAGCGACGGCTACTATGCGAAGAGTCACGTCAATCACAAGGCAAAAAGGACATTCTTCATAAAAGCCCTACAGCACCTAGGGATTTGACCATGCATCACCCATGGTATATTCATTGGAAATGCCCAACTTTATGGATACTTACAGATACATGTGTAAGATCAATTCTAGGGATTACCCCACCAAAACACTATAAATACCCCCTCAAAGCTCATTTAATGGGGTCGAGAATCTTGGTTTGCAGAAGAGCAAGAAGAGAAAATACTCACCAAGAACATTCTCTGTATTTAAGAGAAAGACATTCTCTCAAGTGTAGAATCTGTATTAAATACATCCATTAATAACAGAGGCTCGTGGACTAAGGCTCATTAACGCCCCAACCACGTAAAAAATCTTCATCTCACTTTCTTACAGCTCTTCATTATAATCATATTTTAATAGTTGCCGAAAACCTCGGTCAACATGGAACAACCAAAATTTTTCTATTACAAGGACAAGAAAGGAAATTTCATTAGTAAGTCTATTCAATAGACCTAACAAAACTTCCTATTCCTAGTATTATAGGTTTGAGATTATCTAAACCTATGGCTTGTGGTATGCCTAATTATTTAATTACTCTAGTGCAAGTAACTTACTTTAGTAAGATGCTCGTGTATTTTTTTTTCTAATGGAAATCTATAGAAGCTTCTCGACTTCTAGACATAGATTTCATTTATCTAAGTAGAAGTTTCACCTATTCCAGAAAAGATAAAAGCCAAAGAAAGAATTCCTTAGAATCAACAGTGAGTAGTCTCAGATATGCTTTGTTATGCATTAGACCAGACACTTGTTGTTGAGTGGGAGTAAAGAGCAAGTATCAGATTAATCCAGGAAAGGAACATTGGAAGACAATCAAGTAAATCTTAAGATCAAGAAGAGGAAATATATGTTAGTCGATAAGGGTGGTATTTAATACTCTTAGACTACACCAAATCAGATTTCTAGACTTGCCTTAGTGCTATAAAGTCTACTGATGAGATGGTGATTACTCTGGGAGTGGAGTAGCGATTTTGGAGAAGTGTAAAAACCTATCTGAAGTCTTTAAGTCTACCAGAGAGACTGAATGTTAAAGTTGCAGAAAAGATACTTATTCAGTCTAAGGAAAGTTCTATACACTTTTGGCATTGTACCAACATTTATTAACTACTAGTGTTACTTCCTGACTAACACAGAAGTAGTTGCCAAAAAGTAAAGAATCCAGTATCCCTAGAGGAGTAGACATATAGAGCGGAATTTCACAATATCAAGGATTTTGTGATTAAGGAAATGTAATGGTGGAGGAAAGGTTGTATTGAATACAGCCTGTCAAATCCTATTACGGAGAGAATACTACATACTACACTTGATCTGGATATCAAGGTGTTGAGATTATTTGAAATGAACTTTTTGTTTTATATTAGTGCAAGTGGGAGTTTGTTGGGTTTTATGCCCTAAATAAAATTCATTTCAATATAATCAGATTTACTAATAATAAAGATCAGAAATCGCATTTTATGTTGCATGGTTCACATGTTTATTTCATGATTGTTTAATGTATAAATTCTAGTAAGTCTAGAACATATGTATTTGTTCATGATTATAGTATCGTCAGCGCAGTAAAATATAATCATGATTATATGTTCAAAAGTTTAATTTCCATGATTTGTCAGTTCACTGGATTTAGATTGGCATGATAATATGTGATAGGTATACTTACACCTTGGATAAGTGTTATGTTCTTTCCAGGACATTGACAAAGTTTACCAGTATCGGATGTATGGAGTATACATTGGAAGGGACCGATATTTATCTTAGATAAGATATCATAAACTTACTGTTATATCTTTCTAAGTCAATATCAATGGTTGATCTTAGGTCTATGGATCTTAATCCTGACATGGTTAGGTTCGATCTCAAGAGTGTTATTTATGTTCTTTGATTTGTTAGTTAAGCCTACCTTTTGGTCTGGGTGATACGTACATTTTGGGAACATGATAGTACAATTGAGTGGGAGCGCTAATTATAGATATGGAATCTATAGCTTCTATATGGACATAGAAGTGAAACGATGATTTCCTTCGAGCTTGGCTGAATAGGGATAAATGATTGAGATCTCATTTTAGTAATTATATTAGTTTACTGAAATATCATTTATATGTAGCTAAGTGTTTTAAGGATAAAATACATTGAAGGGTAGAACGGTAAATTTGTCCCTATTCAGTGTAGATCATCTATAGAGAATCCTTGACCATTAGGATTGTAACAATGGATAATCATAACGTATCTATATCGTGGTACATATAGAGCATTCTATATAGCTGAGTGTGTACTCAATTCCAAGTTCTATAGTGGTTCAATGAGGAATTAATAAGTTAGGGAATTTACTTGGTAAATTCTAGATCTACTTATTGAAAGCTCGGTTATATAGGTTCATGGTCCCCTCACTAGTTGAGATAATACTGCTTCGAGACTCAGTTAATTGATTTTAATTAATCAATGATAATTCTAAAATTAGACTATGTCTTATTTATGAATTTTCACTAAGCAATGGCTTAATTATGAAGAAAAGAGATTTTGGGGTCAATTTGTTAATTAAGAGAGTTTGTATGGTCTAATTAATAAATTACATTAATGACAATTTTATTTAGTAATTAATTATGATTATTAAATAAATAATTTTGGCATTTATAAGTTTGAATTGGAAAATATGATATTATTGAAAAGAAGAATAAGTGGTTGAAATAAAGTGGTAAAATTGTAACTAGAATGTAACACCCTAACTATCTTAGGCGTATTACGTGATTTTTAAACGTACTGTGCAGCTCGTTGCTAATCAACGAGGTTTATGGAAAAACGTGATTAATTAAAATTATAAACCATTTTACAAAAGTCTCGGGATCCCGATTTATAAAATATTTACAAAAGTTTTAACTGATTAACTTTTACATCAAAATGAAAGTCGTCTAACGACAGTTACAAAAATCTCAGCCGTGCTGTCCCGAGGATCGTACGCTCCAGGCCTAACCGCCCCGACATGTACAACCTCATAAGCTCGCTCACGGTCCATCAGCTACAGCCTTGCCTTTACCTACACATGAACGTAAACTGTGAGTCGACAGACTCAGTAAGAAAAGCATAATAATATCATACATAAAACTGACTGCCGTGTCCAACACGATACTGAGTCCCGCTACTGCCATGTCCAACATGGTGCGAGCACTCTTGCCATGTCCAACATGGTGCGAGTTTTGAACGTTCGGGGGACGGTACTATTGACAAGTATCCTCTGATCGGTCGAGCCTGGTCATACTCATTCTTGGTCATACTCCGGCTGTATCGACGGGATAGGTCAATAGCAGAACCACCAACCAAGTGTCGGCTGATCGGTCGAGCCGGTCATACTCGGCTTGGTCATACTCCGGCCTGTACCGACGTGACGGGGTTGGATGGTTCGAAGCCTAAATACATAACTAATGTAATCTAGCGGGCTTCCTACATGCACGCTAAACATGTAATCTACATATGCATCTTTGTTATACTAATCTTACACAGGATTCGATTTCAGGTGTGCGGTCAACTGATTGGAACAGAAGGTGAACGGCGGATTACTGGCTCCTAAACCATAAAAATCACAACGCTATAAGTGACATGCTAAATCACTTCACGGGGACTAAAACTTGAAACTAAAAGTTTCCTATCGATAAAAAGCATGGCAATACCTAAAAACCCAAAAACGAGGAAAACTAGGGTTACGAAAAATCCCCCAACCGGAATTAGGTTAGGAGAATTCTGAACCCCATCCGAATGGGATGCTCAACCGGAATTCCGGTTCCTCGCAGGCAGCCAACTAAAAATCTCCTAACTTGACCAATTCAAACCCAATTGGTCCCAAACTTTCCAGACCTGTTCTATATGCCCCAAATAACAATTCTAGAGCATCAAACCTACCCAGAAATCACATATGCAAAATTCACCATTGGAGCTCAAGCTTTGAGTTCCAAACTCAAGCTTGAGCAAAACCACCTAACATGCATCCTAACCTATTTAATTCTACTCAAGTAAGCATATAATCATCTCTGAAAACATACAAGAACACCCAGCAATTCACAGAAACATAATCACACTATTTTACTCCAAAAACCACATTTTTGCATATAAAATTCAAACTTTAAACAATCAATCTAACATGCTTTCAACACAGCTCAATCAACAACAATAATCATGCTTTAATCCTCATAAATCAACAACAAAAACACAGCAGTAACATCTCTCAAAATCACATGCATTTACTCAACTATTTTCACTTAAATTTCAAGAAAACACAAAGGAAATTATAAGGGATCAAACCTTGACTTGAATTACACTTAGAGGAGAAGAAAATCACAAGCTTTAGGCAGAAAATTCCCAGCCCTAGCAGCCCAAGTCTCAGCCGAAAAGAGGGAGAAAGAGAGAGCTTTGAGTGTTTGATTTTTTTGAGAAAAAAAATGATTTTATTTTCTAAGTTTGGAAAAAAGAATAAAAGCTATACATATCATTATATTCAGCCAAATAAACACTTAAGTAATTATTTATTTTCCATTTCATAAAGTCATAAAAGACAAAACACTAATGGGGCAAAAAGACCATTTTGCCCCTCCACCATAAAATCATGAAAATCATACTAAAGGGGTATTTTTGGGACATTCTAAATTCCCGGCCATTCCCGACATTCCCAATGTCTAAAACCCGTCCCCAAAATACTAACATACTAAGTTGTGATTTCTCTTGAGCCAAACAGCCGAGTTAAAATATGGGACACGGAAATGCGAAATATAAAAACTACTGATGACATAATCATGCATATCTGAATCCCATAAATAACCGCAATAAATTATTTAAATAGCTATAAATAATTCCATGATTAAACATAAACAACTGCTAATTTCCAAATTAACTAAGCGGGCTTTACAACTATTCCCCCCTTAAAAGGATTTCGTCCCCGAAATCTAACCTGAATAACTCTGGATATTGAGCTCGCATAACTGACTCAAGCTCCCAGGTGGCTTCTTCCACCTTACTGTTTCTCCAGAGAACCTTGACCAACGCTATGGTCTTATTCCGAAGGACTTTATCCTTTCTATCCAGGATACTTGCATTTGTTCCTCATATGACATGTATGGGCAAAGAAATTTGTAGACTCTCATAAGCGAGTATATGAGAGGGGTACGAAACGTATTTTCTCAACATTGAGACATGAAATACGTTGTGCCTGTGATAAAAATTTGGAGGCAATGCTAACCGATATGCCACTTGACCTATCTTCTCGAGAATCTCAAAAGGTCCTGTAAACCTAGGGCATAACTTGCCTCTTTTCCCGAAACGTTTAATCCCCTTCATCGGAGATACTCGCAAAAACACATGGTCCCCTACTCGGAACTCAACATCTCTACGTTTCGGATCTGCGTAACTCTTACCATGCCTTTCTGTGAGGCAAGCATTCTAGCTTTTATCTTTTCTATTGCCTCATTGGTCCACTGAACTGACTCCGGACCTAGGTATTTCCTCTCCCCTGTCTCATCCCAGTGGATAGGGGATCTGCACTTCCTACCGTACAACAGTTCATAGGGAGCCATCCCTATCGTACTCTGATAACTGTTGTTGTAAGAGAATTCTATCAACGGTAGATATTTGCTCCATGAACCCTCAAAGTCCATAACACAGGCTCTCAACATATCTTCCAATATCTGAATTGTCCTTTCGGACTGACCATCTGTCTGAGGATGGAATCTTGTCTTGAATTTTAGCTTCGTACCCATTGCCGTTGCAAACTTTGCCAAAATTTGGAGGTGAATTTCGGATCCTGTCCGAAACTATAGACTTCGGTACCCGTGAAGTCTCACTATCTCCCTAACATATAACTACGCCAACCGATCCCACTTTGTAAATGTTGTTACGGCCGGCGGAAAATGAGCAGATTTCGTAAATCGATCCACCACTACCCGAGATGGAGTCATACATACCGTGGTCCTAGGTAACCCGAGCCACAAAATCCATCGCAATATCCTCCCATTTCCATTACGGTAGGGTTAGAGGCTGCAACAACCTGTTGGTCTCGATGTTCGGCCTTGATGCTGCGACAAGTGAGGCATCTCGATACGAATTCTACCAAATTCTTCTTCATACCGCTCCACCTGAAGTACGGTTTCAAATCTTTGTACATCTTAGTGGTGCGGGATGCGAAGAATACGGGGTAGAATGAGCCTCCTCAAAGATCTCATTTCTCGGTTCCACCTTTGTTCGGAACACAAACCCTGGCTTTATACACAAGCATCCCACTATCTGACACTGAAAAGTCTTTGGCTTGACCAGCCAATACCTCATCTCGGATTTTCACTAACTCCGGATCTGTCATCTGAGCGACTTTTATTCTTTCTAACAGATCAGATTGCAGCGTTAAGTTGTGAAGCTGACCTACCACAAACTCAATCTTTGGATCTAACCATATCCTCTGCTGGGCGAGGTGAGATACGAACCATGCTAGCTACTTGCCGGGACCACTTTACGCACTCGGGGCATCGGCCACTACATTGGCTTTCCCGGGATGGTAAAGGATCTCACAATCATAGTCCTTCACTAATTCCAACCAACGCCTTTGTCTCATGTTCAAATCTTTCTGAGTAAAGAAATACTTGAGACTTTTATGGTCGGTATAGATCTCACACTTCTCTCCATACAGGTAATGTCGCCAAATCTTCAGTGCAAAAACCACTGCGGCTAATTCTAAATCATGAGTCGGGTATCGGCTGTTCATAATCCTTTAGCGACGGGAGGCGTAAGCGATAACCCGATCGGCTTGCATCAATACGCACCCCAAACCACTGTTTGGATGCGTCACGATGAACCACGAACTTCTCCTCGTCGAAGGCAAAGCTAGTACGGAGCGGTAATCAATCTACGCCGGCTCACGAAAACTAGCTTCGCATTTATACGTCCGGATAAATCGGCGATTCTTCTTTGTAAGCTCGGTTAGGGGCATTGAAATTTTAGAGAACCCCTCCACGAACCTACGGTAGTACCCGGCTAATCCCGAAGCTTCGATCTCTGTCCTTGTCTTCGGTCTCGGCCAATCCCTGACGGATTCGATCTTCCCGGGATCCACCTTGATCCCGTCTTTACTCACAATGTGCCCTAGGAAGGACACCTGAGACAACCAAAACTCACATTTCTTGAACTTGGCGTAGAGCTTATGTTCTCGAAGTCGTTGCAGTACCATCTGAAGATGTAACTCATGCTCCTCTTCTGACTGAGAGTACACGAGGATGTCGTCGATAAACACAATCACACAGATATCGAGGAAATCCTTGAATACTCTATTCATCGAGTCCATGAATCTTTGCGGGAGCATTGGTTAGTCCGAATGACATAACCGAAACTCGTAGTGTCCATACCTAGTGCGGAAAGCCGTCTTTGGAATGTCCTCCTCTCGGATTCTCAGGCGATGATAACCGAACGGAGATCAATCTTAGAAAGACCGTCTTCCACAGAAGGCGATCGAACAAGTCATCGATCCTAGGTAATGGATATTTATTCTTCACCGTCAACTTGTTCAACTCTCTGTAGTCGATGCACATCCTCATAGATCCATCCTTCTTCTTGACGAACAAAACCGGGGCTCCCCAGGGTGACACACTGGGCCGAATGAACCCTATGTCAAGCAACCCTTGGAGCTGAATCTTTAGTTCCTTAAGTTCGAGTTGGAGCCATCCTATACGGGGCTTTGGAAACCGGATCCACCCACGGTGCCAAGTCAATCACGAAATCGATCTCCCGTGAGGTGGTAACCACTGGAAGTTCTTCGGGAAAAACGTCCAAAAATTCCCGAACCACTCGATGTCCTACGGCCGAATGGTGTACGGCGAGTGGTGTCCACCACCACGGCCGAAACCCTAAGCACCCACCGTGCAATAATTCTCTCGACGACATCGCGAGATCACGGGATCCGAGATCCACTGAACCGAACCCACAAATACGAACGGTTCTTCACTTTCCGGTTGGAAGACCACCATCTTCCTCTTACTGATCAATGCTCGCCGAATATTTAGATAGGAAATCCATTCCTAAAATAATATCGAATTCGACTAAGCTCATCTCTATCGGATCGGCGCTTAACTCTCTACCATCTATCACGATCGGCATAGACCTAATCCACCTATTGGAGATAACCAATTCTCCGCCAGGTAACAGGGTTCCAAACCCTGATTCATATCTATCATAGGGTCTACCCAACTTACTAAAGACTCTGGCCGCCACATAAGAGTGTGTAGCCCCAGAATCAAACAGCACTGAATAAAGCGAGTTGTTAATAAAAATCGACTGTAACAGGCGATGGTGGCATCCGCATCGGCTGCGTGATAGCGAACACCACAGGCTGGAGTGGGTATCGTGGAGCTCTCGGTGCCTGCGGCCGGAGCTGGGGACATTCCCTCTTAAAGTGTCCGGGCATGCCACAATGAAAGCATCCCCCGCTCTTGCACTCACCCCGATGATGCCTCTTGCGGCTAGGGCACTCGGGATAGGAGAATCGGGTCTCATTACCACCGGGACGACTCCCTCGTGCAGTTCCCAGGAACCTCTTGTTCGACTCGAGCCGCCGGAAGCAGTGGGTGCCCTCTTCCTCGATCAATGGCCGAACCACTACTCCCCTTGCTATAGCTTTGATGCGGGGAGGGTAGGAGCCCCGCCACCAACCGGAGATCGGTGAATCGACATGCACCCCACTGCGCCCTCGGCTCGCGGTGCCTTCTCCACCATGCGAGCATAGGTGGTGCTTGTCGTCGGTGGTAATCATCGGGTCATGCACGATCTTGGGATTCAACCGTCCGGATACTTCTCCTTCTGCCGAAGTCGGTCGGCACAATTCCGAGGCTAACCTCGCCAGCCGGTCAAGCCGAGTAGTATACTCGGTGACACTCATGTTCTCCCGTGGGTCGGGTGAACGAACTCTTTCCTCTTGGCGCTTCGGCCGCCTCATTATAGTATTTCGCGTTGAAGAGTTCTGGAACCTTTCCCGGGTCATGGTGGTGACATCGTGAATGCGAGAC
Source organism: Cannabis sativa (assembly GCF_029168945.1). Lineage (NCBI taxonomy): Eukaryota > Viridiplantae > Streptophyta > Magnoliopsida > Rosales > Cannabaceae > Cannabis > Cannabis sativa. The sequence goes on along the minus strand of NC_083602.1, from coordinate 43,998,206 downwards.
ACCATGTCCCACCATACCGGGGCATCCTCCTGGGCCCGAAATGTGGCGCACACCACTCTGTCATTAGGTGACACCCATGAAGTTCAAGATTCTGGTGATCACCGTCAGCCACTGCTCGGCTTTCGATACATCTGGACCTCCCAGGAATACCGGAGGTGCTTGCTTCCGGAACCGCTCATACAAAGGTTCCAATGCGTGGGCCGCCACTACCATCTCGGCACAGGCGAGGGGCGGTGCCACCGGTACAATAGGCCTTGGAACTGCGGGAGCACCACTGCTGTCTCAACCTACGAATCTCGAGGTCTTGTTCTTCGATCCGGGCTTGCATCTCCGCAAGCCGCAACTCCCGGTCGGGGCTCACGATCGGGCAGGGGGAGCACAGGCGGCAGCCGCTGGCGGGTTCTCATCACCCCGGCCACGAGCCCTGCCTCGGGGACCTCTACCTCGGCCCCTAGCAGGTGGGGGCGAGCTCCACGACCTTGATTCGACCCCACCGAGTTGCCACGACTCACAGTAGTCGCTTGGCGTCCATCTAATTAGAACCGCCTGCGAAACCAAGAGTTGGCATATCAGGTCGTATTCAAGGCGAGCTTACTAATGCCGCTTAATTTGGAAATTAGAAATGAAACATGCGCCTATTCTACTATCAGGCTACTAACATGCTTCCTAACAGGCTTTTCTTTTTCATAACTGAATAAAATAAACTACTAAAGCAATAAAGGCTTGCGGCCGAGTGAAGCAGAGCTAAGCTGGCGATGATGATTGTACATGTCGTGACGATCTTCGGAAGACAACCTGGCGGCTCTGATACCAAATTGTAACACCCTAACTATCTTAGGCGTATTACGTGATTTTTAAACGTACTGTGCAGCTCGTTGCTAATCAACGAGGTTTATGGAAAAATGTGATTAATTAAAATTATAAACCATTTTACAAAAGTCTCGGGATCCCGATTTATAAAATATTTACAAAAGTTTTAACTGATTAACTTTTACATCAAAATGAAAGTCGTCTAACGACAGTTACAAAAATCTCAGCCGTCTTTGTCCCGAGGATCGTACGCTCCAGGCCTAACCGCCCCGACATGTACAACCTCATAAGCTCGGCTCACGGTCCATTAGCTACGGCCTTGCCTTTACCTACACATGAACGTAAGCGTGAGTCGACGGACTCGATAAGAAAAGCATAATAATATCATACATAAAGCTGACTGCCGTGTCCAACACGATGCGAGTCCGCTACGCCATGTCCAACATGGTGCGAGCACTTCTTGCCATGTCCAACATGGTGCGAGTTTTGAACGTTCGGGGGACGGTACTATTGACAAGTATCCTCTGATCGGTCGAGCCGGTCATACTCATTTCTTGGTCATACTCCGGCTGTACCGACGGGATAGGTCAATAGCCAGAACCACCAACCAAGTGTCGGCTGATCGGTCGAGCCGGTCATACTCCGGCTGCTGGTCATACTCCGGACTGTCACAGAGCGTGACGGGGGTTGGATGGTTCGAAGCCTAAATACATAACTAATGTAATCTAGCGAGGCTTCCTACATGCACGCTAAACATGTAATCTACATATGCATCTTTGTTATACTAATCTTACACGGATTAGATTTCGGGTGTCTTGGATCAACTTGTTGCCCAGGCCCCGAAGTGAAACGGCGGATGCGGCTCCTAAACCATAAAAATCACAACGCTATAAGTGACACGCTAAATCACTTCCGGGGACTAAAACTTGAAACTAAAAGTTTCCCTATCGATAAAAAGCATGGCAATACCCCTAAAAACCCAAAAACGAGGAAAACTAGGGTTACGAAAAATCCCCCAACGAGGCCAAGTTTGCCAATCCGGAATTCGGTTACGGGAAATTTTCGAACCCCCATCCGAAGTCGGATGCTCAGCCGGAATTCCGGTTCCTCGCGAGCAGCCAACTAAAAATCTCCTAACTTGACCAATTCAAACCCAATTGGTCCCAAACTTTCCGGACACATTTCTATATGCCCCAAATAACAATTCTAGAGCATCAAACCTACCCAGAAATCACATATGCAAAATTCACCATTGGAGCTCAAGCTTTGAGTTCCAAACTCAAGCTTGAGCAAAACCACCTAACATGCATCCTAACCTATTTAATTCTACTCAAGTAAGCATATAATCATCTCTGAAAACATACAAGAACACCCAGCAATTCACAGAAACATAATCACACTATTTTACTCCAAAAACCACATTTTTGCATATAAAATTCAAACTTTAAACAATCAATCTAACATGCTTTCAACACAGCTCAATCAACAACAATAATCATGCTTTAATCCTCATAAATCAACAACAAAAACACAGCAGTAACATCTCTCAAAATCACATGCATTTACTCAACTATTTTCACTTAAATTTCAAGAAAACACAAAGGAAATTATAAGGGATCAAACCTTGACTTGAATTACACTTAGAGGAGAAGAAAATCACAAGCTTTAGGCAGAAAATTCCCAGCCCTAGCAGCCCAAGTCTCAGCCGAAAAGAGGGAGAAAGAGAGAGCTTTGAGTGTTTGATTTTTTTGAGAAAAAAAATGATTTTATTTTCTAAGTTTGGAAAAAAGAATAAAAGCTATACATATCATTATATTCAGCCAAATAAACACTTAAGTAATTATTTATTTTCCATTTCATAAAGTCATAAAAGACAAAACACTAATGGGGCAAAAAGACCATTTTGCCCCTCCACCATAAAATCATGAAAATCATACTAAAGGGGTATTTTTGGGACATTCTAAATTCCCGGCCATTCCCGACATTCCCAATGTCTAAAACCCGTCCCCAAAATACTAACATACTAAGTTGTGATTTCTACTGAGCCAAACGCCGAGTTCCAAAATACCGGACACCGGAAATGCGAAATATAAAAACTACTGATGACATAATCATGCATATCTGAATCCCATAAATAACCGCAATAAATTATTTAAATAGCTATAAATAATTCCATGATTAAACATAAACAACTGCTAATTTCCAAATTAACTAAGCGGGCTTTACATAGAAAGTGGTCCACTTATGTGTACGACACTTAAGTTTATTTTGCCCAATATTTTATTCTTTTTTAATTCATATAATTCAGCCATAAGTCCTAGTTGAAACACTATAAAAGGAACATGATACTCTCACTCATCAAATTTTTGTCAACTTGACTATTCAACCAAAGCTAGATGAGAGAGTTCCTTCTATAGAGATTTCACCTCCTTCATTGTCTTCTCCTACTTCGGCCTATAGTGAATGAGTGTCGTGCCCACACAAAGCAAGTCAAGTAATCAATCATAGTGAGTAAGACGGTGGTAACCAAACCCGAAGGAGAGAAAGAGATCCAAGTTCAAATCTTGATAATGCTCTGCTACAAAAAGGAATCAAGGGCTAGAGATCTTGAACGGAAGGAGTCATTATATTCCGCTGCAACCAATATAAGGTTTTTCTTAACCCTTATGTGTTTATTTCATTATTTTAGAAAATTCATATTTAGGATGTTAATTCAACATACTTGTTAGCAAATCTAGATCTTGGTAAAATATTCCCAACAGAAACCTATTTGAATTAATATTGGGTGAACAATTCATGGTTTTTTTGATAAAACATGGGATTGAAATTGACGTATCATTGAACACTGCACTGACCGATATGCATATGAAATGTGGCGATGAAGCAACAGTAATGAATCTATTTGAGAGTTATTCTAATAAGGAATAATGTGATCTCATAAAATGCCATAATTGCTAACCTTGAGAAATAACCAAGGTGAGAAATCTCATTTACTTTTCATCCATATGCTAAGAAGTGGAACCTAACAATGTCACGATTATGAACATGTTTCTTCATTTGCACATCTTGTGACTCTAACTCAAGGACAATGATTGCATGCTTATGCAATGAGGAGAAAACTCTCTTTTTACAACAATTGTCTCTTGCAAATGTATTTGCGACAGTGCATGAAAGATGCATGAATTTACCAAGAAAAAATATCATCACATGTAATGCCTTGATAGACAAGATTCTATGCATTTTTAAAGATGATAGAAAATGGTTTGAGCCCGAATGTTCTAACTTTTACTACTTGATGTTTTTTCATACAATAGTTAATGATTTCTAGATAAATTTGGAGCTTGTTGACTATGGTTTTATGGTTGATCTTTCCCGTTGAGGTTGGTTAAACGAAGCTATACAATTTATTGAGTCCATTCCTATCGAAGCAGATGCGTCGTTGTGGAAGGCTTTGCTCAGTGCTTGTCAACTTGATTCTGATATAAAGTTAGCTGCTACTATATTTGAGAAACTTGTTGAATTAGAACCCATGAATGATGGAAATTACATATTGTTATCTAATATCGATGTTGCAGCAGCTCTTATGCTAAAAGTAAGAAAGATAAGGTCGTTGCTCCAAGAAAAAAGGATTGAAGAAGTCCCCCAGTCAAGTTCGATTGTTGTTTATAATTAAGTACATTCTTTTGTGGGATAAGTTGAAAAATCTCTTTTTTGTATCCATTAATGAAAAATACCCTCATATTATATTTCATTAAAATATACTCACTTTTGTGAGTGGGTTGCCCAATGTATTATCGCTTTCTACTTAAGTCTAATACATAATTTACATTAATCTAAAGAGTATAATGAAGACATCATCTATAAAAGTGGGTATATCTAAAAGAATATAAAAATAAAAGTAAAAATTAAAACAGATAAAATAAACTAGGTATATAATGTAATTTTTTCTTTTTTTTTCTTTTTTTTTTTTTTTGCAGCTGGCAAGACATCATATTCTCTTCCAAAAAAATATCTATGCCAATTTGTGTTCTTTAACTACTTAATCAGAGAAAATTGATATACATTTGATTCCATATGGCTTTTATATGAAGGAGAGGATTAGTTTTGGTTTCAAAAAAAAAAAAAAAAGAGAGAACTAGTTTTTAAATTGGTTTATATGAAGATATTAGAGAATCCCACATTGCTAATGTGTGAAAAGATAATAGAATATATAAGAGAAATGGACTACTCCTCACGTTACCCCATTCAGCTTATTCCTAAATTCTAACAAGAAGAAGAGGATGATTAGTTTTAACAATCTCTATTACGCCTCTCAAAGACTGAAGCAAATAAGAATATTAGACTAAAACATTTCTCCGTGTTTAAGATTCCATGTGTAAGAAATAAGATACAACTCTCCCAAAGTTTCCATACCAATGAGGATAAACATAAGGTGAACTGGGTATTACCAGAAGTTGGTTTCAAACTCCACACGTGTCTAATTAACTTCAATAAATAGGACCATCAAATTCAAAGATATCACCAAACATATTTTGATTAGTCCCCGTATATTTAATAGGAAAATTTACATTCCAGTACTTTAATTTCATTCTTTTTACAAAAATATGGTGTTGTCATTTTTATATCAAAGTGTACCGTTTTGGGTACCGTTTTCAATTTAATTCACTTTTTTAAAATTTTTTTTTAAAAAAAAAAAAAAATTGACTGGGACGTGTGTGATGTGTGCTGACGTCATCACATCACGTCCTTCACGTCTTTCATTTTTTGCAGACTTCAACTGTTCATGCGCCTTATTGTTTGCATTTGTAATTCAAATTGCAGTCGGTTTTAAAGGTTTATAATCATTATTTTCTTTTATTTTTATTTTATATTTTACCATTTTTATGGTTTTTTAAGTGTTTGTATAAATAGGTAAAGTTTGTTTATAAATATACATTTTGAGTTTTAGTTGCTCTGTTTTCCTTTTATGCAGAGTATATGGGTTAGGGTTTCATCTTCTTGGGGTGGTTTATTTTCGTGTTAGTAAGAGTGTTTGAGTGCATCATTTTCGTTTATTGCCTTGTTCTTATCATTTGTAAACCTAAAAAATGGTTAAAACTCGTTCTTCAATTTCTCCTTCGCATTCTGTAAAGATAGCTGCTGATAAGAAGAAAATGGAAAATGTTTCTAATGATGGAGATCGTGATGATTCTGATCGTTCTGGTGGATCTGGTGGATCATCTGATGGTAGCCGTGGCTCTGCATTGCAAACCAAGAGAAAAAGAGTTGTTGAGAAAGTGAAGAAGGAAGATGTTCGAAATGTGAAAAAGATGAAGCAAGTTGCTGAAGATTTGCCTGAGGATTATGATAGTGAAGACTTGGAGGTTGAAGTTCGTAATGATTTGAAGGTATTTTTATGATTTTTTATTTTTTATTTGGTTTACAATTTTTAGGGATTTATTTTTTTTTTTAGATTTTATAGTTTATTGTTATATGTTTTGAAATGTTTTTGATGTTTGTTTGTAATTTTTTTTTAGTTTATATGTTAGTCAGTTTTTATTTGTGTTTTTTTTTATGTTGTTCATGTTTTGTTATTTTCATGATATTGTTATCTATTTTTCTTATTATAGGTTTGATTATTTGTTTTTAGGTTACTGTTTATGTGTTTTTTTAGTTTATTTGTTAATTTTTTTCGATTTTGTTTATTTAGGTTATGTTTAAGTTTATTGTGTTTATTTTTGTATGTTTATGGTTTATTTTAGTGTTTTAGGTATTTGATGGGTATTTTTCTTGTTTACTATGGAAAGTTTTGGTTTACAAATATGTTATATGTTTTGTTTATTATAGGTTTTGATTATTTGTTTTTAGGTTACTGTTATTGGTTTTTTAGTTTATTTGTTAATTTTTTTCGATTTTGTTTATTTAGGTTATGTTTAAGTTTATTGTGTTTATTTTTGTATGTTTATGGTTTATTATAGTGTTTTAGGTATTTGATGGGTATTTTTTCTTGTTTACAATGGAAAGTTTTGGTTTACAAATTTAAATGATTATTGTATACTGTGCAGTTGTTTCTTGGCGTTTATTTTTAGTTTAATGTGTGAATTTCTTTGTATATCATTTTGTTTTTACAGGAATGGGATTTATATTTCAAGCCTGGTGAAAAGATTCAGGGAAAAGTGATGTTATTCCCTAATCAAGATAACATTGTTGTCAAAAATATTAATTCCAAGTTGACTAAAGATCAACGTAAGTTGTTTCGTGGTACTAGTTTTGGTTATTTTTAAGATAGTCATCCTGTTGGTTTTCAGTCTCAACTAGTTCATAATGCCTTACATAGGGAGGTATATCAGAAAAATGAAAAAGAAATGTGGTTTAAGTTTGGTGATGAGAATTTCAGATTCAGTTTAGCTAAGTTTGCTGTTGTTTCTGGTTTACTGTGTGTTGGTGATGCTGATTTGACTAAGTATACACACAGAGAAAATGCTTTTGTTGATCGATATTTTTGTGATCAGACAGTGACTGTTAGTGCTGTTGAGCATAGGTTTATGTATAGTGATTTCAAGTCAGATGAGTATGCTGTGAAGATGGTTGTTTTGTACCTTGTTACTAATTGTTTGATTAGTAGTGTTTACTCAAAAAAAGTTCCTGTTGAGATTCTGAACATAATTGGGGTTGATGAGTATGGTAGTTTCCCATGGGGTATACCAGTGTTTGAATTAACTTTGCACAATTTAAAGATTGGTCTGAGGGGTGTTATTAAGGGAAAAGGTGTTTCTAAGCCTCTTGCTAAGGTTAAAGGGAAACATTTGGAAAAGGGTCCTCGCTCTTATAAACTTCCTAGTTTACCTTTTGCATTCTTGTTTGGTTGTATGAAACCATTCCTTTGTGCTTGAAGGCTCGGTTTTGTTCCTATGATTCTGGTAAACCATATAGGTATTGTACATGGAAGAGTATTGGAAATCCAAATTCAAGTGAAGTTGAGAAGAAAGTTCTATCTTCAAATAAGGTATTTTATATATTTTGTAAATTGTTTATTTGTTGTTTTTATTATATTTTGTAAACTAATTATTTTTTTGTTTTGCTAGCTGAAAGGAAAACATATTGTGCCTACTGAAAATGAAAGGAATGGTTTATTGGTCCTTACTGGAATGGAGTTTATTGGCCGAGAACAGTCAGATGATGACTTTGATGATGTTCCATTGTCAAAGTTTAATGTTGATAGAGTTGGATCTTCTGGTGTACAGAAGGAGTTTACTGGTGGTTTTGATGTCGATGGTGTGATGCGTAAGATGAAGAATTTTGTTTCTAGGCAAAAGAAGACTGATGAGTCTATTGAAGTATTGGATAAGGTGTTGGAGGGTAGATTCAAGGAGTTGCAGTTAAGTCTTCAGTTGTATATTGACTCAAAGATCAGTGAAGGCTTGGTTTTTTTTTATGGAATTGAAGTTTAATGAGTTGAAGGAAGCTATTGAAAATGAAAAAATTTCTAAAGATGGAAATGATAGTCCTGATGAGAGTGATGGCAAGGTTGGTTTTTTGATTATGTTTATTTATTAGTTTATTTCATGTTTCTTTTTTTTTCATATGTTGTTTTGATTTTTTTTTTTTTTTTGCAAGAATGATGATTTAAATGATGAAGTTTTTGGTGTGAAAAATCAAGATGCAATTGAAACTGTTGGACTCGATGAGAATATTCAATATACTCAGGTTATTTTTGTTTTGTAAACTAGTATATTGTTTATTGTTTATTGTTTTTGTTTGAATATTTTTTGTTTATTTTATTAATGTTTTTATTGTTTAATTGGTTTATTATTTTTTTTTTGTAGGTTTTTAATGATGATGCTCTTTCATTTGATATTATGAGTTTTATTTCTAGTAAACCTGAATGGTTTACTGAAGAAAAAAAGAATACTGATAAATTGAATGATGAAGAACAGGTTGTTGATGATCATGGCCTTTTTAAGGATGTTGTTAAAAAATCTAAGGAGGATGAAGATGATGGTGGAGATGACCAGGCAAGTTTATTTATTTTTAGGTTTTTCATTATTTAGATGATTTGTTACTTTGTTGTTTTTTGTCTCTGTCAAATGTTCTTTATTTTTGTTTTGTATATTTACAGGGTTTGGGGGTGGTGATGTCGTTAAAGCTATTGGTTCAGATGAGACAAATAAAAACAATGTTGAGGGAAAGAATATTGAAGAAGCAAAAGATGTGGCAGATGGGAGTAATAAAGATAATGTTGAGGGTAGAGCAGTTGATGTAGATGGAAGTGTAAATGATGTTGAAGGTGTTGCTAGTAAGGGAAAGTTGTTTGATAGTCAAGGAACTGAGGATAGTATCACTGTGTCTGCTTTGGAGATTATAAATGAAAAGATTGATGCTTATGAGGGAAGCATTAAAAAGGTTTTTCATTTTTTTGTTTATTGTATACTTTTTTTCTTTAGTTTAGTTTATATTGTGAATCATTTTGTCATGTTTAATTATTTTTATTTTTTGTTTTTAGGATAAGTCTTTAAATAAATTAGGGGCAACAAATGTTGATGTTTTATCTACCTATGGTTTAGACAAGGTTTGTTTACTTTTTTGTTATTCTTGTTTATGTTCTGAGTATTGATTTTGGTTTACTATGTTTGAATATAATTTTTTTTCTTGCATGAAATTTAAGACTGAAGTTGTTGGTGTTAAGAAGAACCATGGTTCTCAAGAAAGTTTTTTTGTATCTACCATGGAGGTTGTTAATGATCATTTGGTTTCCTATGAAGACAGTTTGAAAAATGTTTCTTTTTATTTTATTTATGTTATTTGGTAGTTTGATTTTTTTTTCTTTTCACTTCCTTATTTTATTTGTTTGCAATTGTTTTGAATGCTAGGGAAAATCTATAAAATTGGAGGAAACAACTCCTACAGTTGGAAATAGAGAGAAGAAACCTAGTTCTGTATACAACAGTCTGTATACCACAGAATTTGGTTCAGGTAGTATTGGTAAACCAAAAGGTGGACGTCCTGGATCATGTGTTTTTGGCTTTGGCTTTTTCAATGTGATTGATGATGTGCAAGCTAAATCTTTTGATCAGTGGTTTAAGATTGGGTTTAATGATAAAAACAAAGTGAAGAAGTTTAAAGAATATCATAGGAAGCTTAAGGTTCCATTGGATTTTGTGGTTTGTTAAATCGACGATAAGATGTGGTTCTATGATTTGCTTACTGTTGGGAAGAACTTGTCATGCTCGGTTAGTGTGTTATTATATATATATTTTTTTTTTTGTTTATTGTATACTTTTTCTATGTATTTGTTTATAACTTTGGATTGTTTTATGTTTATTGCAGCATATTGATGTTTGTTTCTACTATTTGAGAAAGAAGTTAAAGTATGACCAGTCTGTGAAAATTTCTGGTAACACTACTGATTGCTTCTTTGCTTCTCAAATTTTTCGATTTATATAATGAGTTTGTTGCAAGTGGTGAAAATGTTGATTTGATTAAGAAGGATTCTAAGGCAGCTGCATACATAGCGGGGTTTTATATGTTATGCTATAAACCCTGGGTTGAGCTAGATTTCATTCTAATGCCTGTTAACGTGATTGTTCTTGCTCATTGGATATTGTGTATTCTTGACATTAAGATGAGATGCTTAAAAGTGTTAAATTCTATGAGGTTTGTGAGGTACAAGAACAACTCAGAGAGTTTTGTTCGTGCATTTGCTGTAATAATTCATATCTTACTGTCACATGTTAATTTCTATGTGGGAGAAAAGATATTGACAAGAGTAGTAAGCACTGGCAAGGTAAAAAAGATACTGATGCGTTTGATATTGTCATGGTTGATAATTTTCCACAACAAGAAGATAGGTAACTATCTTTGTTTTTTTTTTATAATTATGATTCTATGTTATTGTTTATTTTTTGTTATCTGACAATTGTTATGGGTTTATTTTGTGATGTAGTGATTGTGGTGTTTTTGTCATAAAGTATGCTCATTTCTTTATGCATGGATTTATTGATAAGATTCCTAAGAAGTTGGACATTGCATTCACTCGTAAGAAGTTGTGTGTTGATCTGTTTGTTCATGCAAAGAAGAAGGAGTTGGGTGGGTACGAGTCTACTTCGGAGAAGCCAGGAAGGATGCCATAGATTTCTGTAATAGAACAACATGTTGGATTCTTAGTTTACATTTTTTTGAACTTTATGTGTATTTTTATGTTATGTTGTTTTGTTTTTAGGTTTATGTTTGTGTTTGTTTAAGTAACTGTTTGGAACAGTAATATTTTAGGAGACTCTTGCCTATTTTAATTTTGAAGTAACCTTTTGGTTTACTGGCACAGTATGTTTGCAGTTTTTTATGTTGTGTATTTCTGTGAGACAATATGTTAATCTTTTGGATTTAGAAATTAGTTTTAGTGTTCTGGTTTTTTTTTATGTGATATTTGTTTAATTTGTTTGATCTTATAAACCAATGACATTTATGTATACCATTATAAGTGGCATAAACCAATGTGATGGTTTATTAACCATTAAAATGGTTGTAAATTAATTACAGTTAGTAACTGTACATATATTTGGTCACTTGTTATTTTAACATATTATTGCATATAGAGGAGGCAAAAAAAAAACTTACTTGAATCTAAGCGAATTGTAATTATTTTATTAAAAGTTGGTATTAATACATTGAAAAGCTTTATCAACTAACAATTATCATTGTAAACTGTTTTTGTATCTTTTAATACATTTAGTAACCATGTTTGATGTTTACATCAACATTTATTTATTTTACTTCAAGATCTTATGATCTTTTTCTTTTTCTTAGTGGTTTTAGTACTGGGTCATTTTTACATGATCTTTTGTTGTGTCCTTTTTGGCGACATTGACCGCATACCACTTGTGCTTTTGCTTCAAGTCCATTTTTGTATCGTTGTTTCTTTGGTCTTCCGGCATCTCTCTTATGTTTAGGTGGGAGGACTACAATATTTTTTATTAAATCTGGTATATTCCATAATGTTGCCTCACCTAATGGGAGTATACTGTCTTCATATGTTGCCATAAAAGCTTCTTTCGTGTAGTAGTATGAGCAATATTTGTAGCAAGACAGGTTCATTTTGCTTAGTACAGCCATTGCATGAGAGCAAGGCATTTCATCATATTCAAATCGTTGGCAGCTGCATGTTTTGTTCTCCAAGTTTACTATGTGAGATCTGTTGTTGTTGTGTACTTGGTATACCAGAAGATTTGATGTTTAACCCTGTATTAATCAAGTAAACCATTATTAAGTTTACAACAAAGTAAATATGTTTGTAAGCAATTTTTATTTTTCTGTATATATAATTACCTTGTACTTTAAACTCATATCTCTTTGTTTCTTTAATGTTTTTTCAGGTATTTTTTCCAGTGTTGTTGTAGTTTTTTGGGCTCTATTCTTGTTTTCCCAATACCATCTTTGCACCAATGAATGTAGGCATTCTAGTAGAGTTAAGATGGGTAGGTCTCTTACTGCTTTCAAGGCTGCATTGACTGATTCGGCCATATTTGATGTCATTATTTTGTATCTCCTGTTCATGCCATATAGTCTTGTCCACTTTTCGACACCAATTTCATTCACCAAGTAATCTCTTATTCTTACATCTATATTGTCCAAGTCTTGCATGCTCTTTTCAAAATCTTCTATGTTGTAAGCTTTAGATGCACTATTAAATGCAATCTTGAGCTCATCACCTCCTTTTTTGAATTTCATTTTTATATTTTTCATCAAATGGTAACAACATACCCCATGCATTATATCTGGAAGGGTCTCTTTTATTGCTTTTAGTATACTCTCATGTCTATCTGATACGATGCATTGACCTTCTCTTTCGCCATAAGTTTCCTTTATTTTGTGAAGAAACCATTCCCAAGAGCTGTCATTTTCGGAATCTACTACTGCAAATGCAAGTGGGAATATATGTCTATTTGCATTTTGTGTACTTGCTATCAACAAAGTGCCTCCATGTTGGTTTGTTAAAAAGGTTCCATCCGTGACTATTATTGGTGTACAGTGTTGCCAACCTTTTATTGAAGCACCTACTGCAAAGTATAGATATTTGAATTTGTTATCTTCATCTGTTACTAGGTCTGTAATTGTTCTTGTTTCAAAAGTAACCAATTAGTTTATTGTATAAATACCTATGTGGCATATTATTACTTTATGTAGACGAAGTATTTTATTACCTGGGTTTGATATTTGCATCATGTATAAAATTGTTGGTATCTCACTGTATGATTCTTGTAGGCAGCGACGAGCATCCACAATTGCCTTTTCTCTTGCTCTCCATGCTTTTTGGTAAGATATAGAGACACTTTAATCATCTGCCATGTCATCCACAATTTCTGTTGGAGTGTAATCTCTTTTTGGGTTTACAAACTTGTTTTTTATAACCTTTCCAACTAGGTTGCTTGTAGCTTGAGGATGGCCTCCAGAAGTAATGTCCAATGAACATGTATGAGTATGCTCTATTTTTCTTATGATAAACATGTCAGTCTTTCCATGTTTTGATGCTAAGAATGTCCAGTTGCAGTTATCATCAATACAGACTAGTTTATAGTCTAGTTTTGATGATCTTTTTACCTTGAAAGGTTGATTGTATCTTATTGAGTGAAGGCTTACTTCTTGTTGGAGGGTTTCCTTGTTTGCAAAAACTTGGCCAATGTGTATTTCAGCAACTTGAGGATTTGAAATTATTTGATTTGCTTCGGAGCTTTCTTCCATCGATTTTTGAATTTGTTCAATCACATAATCTGCCATCTTTGTTGCATATTTTGTTCTTGTTGGTAGCAGTTGCCTTATTTGTAAACTAGTTTCCCCATTGTAGGTATAGTTTACTCTATCATTGTGTTCATTGTCGGTTGTGGATGTTGAGATGTTAACGAAGATAGGATATTTGGTCTCATCATCATTTTTCCTTCGTATTTGTTCATAAAACTTGCATCCACTATCATCTTTGATTCTTATTGGTGGTATGCCTTCCGTTACTTGAAATTGAAGATCAATCGTATATTTGTTTCTGTCCAAATTCAAAACTTCGTATACTATGTGAGAAAGCTCATAATGTGAACAATCTGTTGGAATTAGTATACCTTTGACTTCATAATCATCGTATGTTGTTCTGTCAACCCAAGTTCCATTGTAAAAAAGAATCACTGTTCTAACATCCATATTCCTGCATGATTTGTTTAGTTTAATCATGTTAAGTATTGTATGCAGTAAACATTATGTATATACAAAAATAATAAACATGTGATATGAATAGGTAATCTGTTCATAAACTAAATTTTATATTTATTATAGTAAGGTCTATATGCAGTTTTACGAATTAGATGACTATATTTTGAACTATAATATTGGAGCGATTACAATTACAAAGGTTTATAGTGTACTGTATTTTTTAAAGTACTTAGTATTGATTAGTTAACTATTAGTGATGATTACAATTGGTAAACTATCTGATTAGTACTGATTAATTGTCAAATAATCATGTTTAACAGAATTAACAAACATGATGCATTTTTAGGTGTTTTCAGGAATTGGAAGGTGTAATGTGTTATAAGCAGTAGTATGTATCGTAATGTATAATAGGTACCTTATTCAGATTTAGTTTTCGATGTTGTAGTTGACGTACTTCTTCTTCTTCCTCGAAGCAACGATCTCTGGTTTTCGTTTTTCGTTTGTTGTGATCAGCTCATAGGTTTATTGATCGATTGAATTGTAGGTCGAATTAGAGAGATGATGATTTGCTTGTTGTATACAGCAACAGGTTTGAGAGATATGATGATCGATTCTCTAATTTTCAAATTCGTCGAGGTCTCTGTTTCCGTCAATAGTGTTTTTTCGTTCAAGTTTGGTTTGGTTTCTGTTTTTTGATTTCGTGTATTATTCCTATGGTATTTATAGCTTTCTGTTTTAATCAGTAGAACCACGCGCAGAGATGGCCGAGAAATATGAAATTGTGGGCGCGTCTCCTTCATCGCCGGTGGTTCCAAAATTATCCAAGCTAATAACAGTATGCTTGATGACGTGTCACGGCATAACGATAGATTGTTTTTATATAACGTTTTTTTTGTAATATTAATGTATATAATATATATATATAAAAATTTCCCTATTTAATACTTGTAGTCCTCTCAAGTCCTCTAGATATAATTTATACATAGTGCTTTATTACAAAATAAACTACACATTGAAACAACGTGTTCTGTTTAGTCAAAAGATCGGGGAAGATTATTGGCTTTTTAAGCCTCACTATAAAAGCTCTGAAATTGTCTTACATACATGAATTCTTCTCGGGAAAAATAATCCATAGATTTGTATTTTAAACAAATAAAAAGAAACACGAATTTATAATGAACTGGATTATTTTCATCGTCTGCTACATTGTTTACACTCAATATTTAAGGCAGAAAATGAGGTCTATAGTCTGCTAAGGTTGAAAGTCTATAATCAAATATCATCGTGATGTTTACGTTGTTCTGTGTCCTCTTTGTTATCATTAACTTCTGCGTCGTGTTGCTCAGAGGCTGAGCCAACGACACCCGTTTCATCATCAACGGGGCCCTCCCCTTCCGGGTTTGTTTGGCTCTTATCTGCAAAACTACTATCAGGCTCAGTGTTGTTAACCATACTTGGCTGCTTATCCATCATCCCAGATAGAGCCAACGTTGGAGACCACTCAAGAACATCATCAATTATGTTTGACACTCTTTTTTGATATCTGCAAAATGAATCAAAACTTAGAAAAGTAAGAAAAAAAAATAACAATAAATGATCATCGTCCTATTTTTACTTTTCCATAATTGTCTACTCTAGTATGACATGAAACAATGGTGAGAACTTCCTTGAGTAGAATCAGAAATGAAAATTAGTTTAACATGTAAGGAGTAAAACTGACCTGGCCCTAGCAGCCTCATCAGGTGCATGGTGCCTCAGCAGTAATATGACAAGAACCCCTACTAGAGCGTAGAAAAGCCTTGTTGTCCACTTTGGTCGTTCCTCCTCATCTTTCTTAGGACAGAAACGGAATAATTCTCGCAATGTCGCTTCCTCGGCAAGAATGTTGGGGAAGAACCAAACACGTTTTCCAATAACAATATACAAAAGACCAAATGCTGTAGCCCTCACTACAATTTAGTAACAGACTTTCTGTCAGCCTCTTAAGAAAAATAATACATATAGAAGGGTAAAAGAAAACACAACCATGTATGCCAATAAACCTCATCGTTTGTATATGCAACTAAAAATTGCTGAGTTAAAACTATTAGTAGTAAAGAAAACATAGATTGCTATGAACAGCCATGACTTAAGATTATGACCATTCTCCAAAAGACATAAATCAATAGAGAATGAAATTCGATTTTGAACCTACTTGCTAGAAAAGGAAGGTCTAAGGAAGTAGGGTCACACAAATGGAGGATATAAACAAAGTCACTAGCAGTCAGTCATAGAAAACTTACAAAAGAGCAGTGACATGAAAAGCAGAAGAAGCCCTGCACATGAGTATAGTATTATTAACTTGCACCGATGGGGATATATAGGAAACAAGCAAATTGCCAGAGTCAACACAGGCCAGAAAAACGAGAGCAGTGTCTGCCAAAGAGGCCGCCTTTTAACGAATGTCCAAGCGAAGAAAGCATCATTTTCAGAAAAAACTTGATCCTGCAAAGGATGATTGCAACATTAATAACTTTGCTGTGGGTGTTTAGGATTTGCATACTTCTAATTACAGCTGCCAATAACATAGACAAACCCATGGGAACTATTTACCCAATAAGTTTGTGCATGCAACCGAATACTCTACACAAGAATCAAATGACATGCGTTAAAAAAGAAAACAATCACTTTCCACCCTAACGAAGGCAAGCGTGATCATTTCAACAGAAGCAAGGGAACACAATATCTTATCCTCAAAATAATTTCTTTCAAAAAAAGAGAAACTTTAAACTTACAGGGAAGATCTCCAAGTGGGCAGGCCAGGTAGACAATTTTTTCTTGCCAGGTCGAAGAGTTTTGACGACTCGATCACAACGCACAAGAAGATTCTTTCTCAATAAAGCATTGCCAATATCTTCAGGCTCGGCATTCTTATCTGATTCCAGAATATCTTTCAGCTCAGGATGATTCCTCAAAAACCCACCAAAATCTTTTCCTCTAAAATATTCCACTCGGGTCTCCTGTAAAACAGCCCATCTAGATACCAAATCCTTATGGTCCCTCACTTTCTCCGCGAACAATTGATACACATCCTTCTTTGCAGCTTGTTTCTGTTCGAATTGAATAAATCCAATAAATTGAGCAATTAGTCAAACACCGGAAGAACATAACAGCATTGGGTAAAAACCCGAATTTCTTTTTATGCTTAGAATTTTGATCGAATAACCGAACGAAAATCAAAAGTAATGAGTAATTGGGTACGAAATTCAATACAAAAACCAAATTGAAATGGCTTATCAATGTAGGTGAAACCCTAGATCAGAAGATATGAAATGAAGAACAAACCCTAGGAGGGGTGTCAGAGTTTGGATCTCTGCCACCATTTTGGACAGCCGCCGAAGACCTCCGCACCCTCTTCTTCTCTGCACCTCCCGATTTCTTCATCTCCTTCTTCTTCGATTCTCTTTCGTAAATCATACAAAGAAAAAGGGAAAATAAAAAGTCTGACACTTTTCACAGTTCCATTCGCGCTCCTCTACAATTTTTTCTCCATTTTGCTTCTTCTTATTGCAAAATATTTTCTTTTATTACAAAAATAAAAAAAATAAAAATAAAAATAAAAATAAAAAATGAATCAATTGATGACATGGCTCGTCCTAGTTGATGACTGAGCAGTAAGCTTTGTCATTAAAAGCAATCAAAATCTGCCACGTTTTATGGGCCACTAACTCGTGGCTGGGGACTCGTGTCCGTGTATTATTTAAGAATTTGAGATCGCTGTGTTGAAATTGACTATTATTACATGACATTAATTTAAAAAATAAAAAAGAAATTTTGTTTACCATGTCTTCTAACAAATACAACATACAAATCTATAATATCTAATGATTTTAAGCAACTATATACATATATATTAGTATAATTTTATTAAAGGTAATTTGCGACTAAATTTCCTGTACATTTGTTACAGTTTAATTTTTTTACTCAAAAAATTATAGCTATACTCTTTAGACTCGATAATCGTTTGGTCAGCAATCCATCTGTTGGACTCGCTCCGTTATGTGCTAGATGGCTCCTACATGGTGCCAAGTCAACTTTGCCATGTCACATGAAATCTGCCACGTCAAATCTGGATAGATGATTAACAAACTAAAATAATTGATGAAAACTGTTGTCGAGCAAATTTTGACAACACCAGTTTTGTGCGAGTATTCAAGGGCTACTTGGATACCAAAAAATAGATATGCGAGTACTCCCTTAGAATAGCGAGTACTCAAAGAATATAGTGTATAATATATGCGAGTATTATGAATAGTATAAAATAGACACAGAAAAATATAGTGGTTCAGCAGGAGCTTCGGGCTTGGCCTGCCTAATCCACTGTTGAAAAGAGTACTCTAGCTCCGTTTCTTTATTCAGATCCGCCCCCTTTGAATGGAGGGGGAAACCTCTACTTATAGGTAGTAGGCATCGGTTACAAATAATGGCCATAATGAGACCGTTACAAAATAATAACAATAATATGCTTATTAATCAAATTAATTACAACGGTTATAAATATATGTAACGTTTGTCATGAATGCTCCTTGAATGTTTGATTGTTGACTTTCGTTGATTGGTATATGTATTTGTGTCTTTCCCTATTGATACTGCGACCTCATCAAATATGCGAGGTGTGCCTTTCGTAATATAGCGAGGTCTCTTTAAGTTAATATTGCGAGATCCTTTCTTTCGGTACTGCGAGTACTATAATATTATGAGTCACCTTCAATACAGCGAGTTCTCCATAGACAAGTCTTTCTCGCGGGGAGGGTAAATTTATGCCTATAACACATGCCCCTAGTTCTTCAGTATAGCTTGCTCTGTGCTGGAGAACTTAAAATAGTCCGAGCCCGCGTTTGTCGATGATCATGATGCCTTATTCATGTTGTGCGTCACATTTTTGATTGGTTATCTAAACTCGCAGGTTTCTTATAAGACCATCGCACAATAAAAATGTGAATCTCGCGGGATTCTTTTGGATGTGTGAACCGCTCGTGGTTCATATTGATGCATGGACCTCGCAGGGTTTTCATCGTTGCATGAACCTATCGGGGTTCTTATGAACCTTGTGAGGTTCTAATTGATGCATGAACTTCTCGGAGTTTGCACTGATGTATGAACCTTACGGGGTTCAAATAAATGCACAAACCTCTCGGGGTTTGTTTTGTTGTGTGAACCTATCGGGGTTCTTAATTCATGGAATGCCTGCGACCAAATGGGTCGCGTATCGGGCATTCGTGTACGAACCACTCGGGGTTCTTATTTCATGGAATGCCTGCGACTAAACGGGTCGCATATCGGGCATTCGTGTATGAACCTCTCGGGGTTCTTAACTCGTGGAATGTCTGCGACTAAACGGGTCGCGTATCGGGCATTCGTGTATGAACCTCTCGGGGTTCTTATTTCATGGAATGCCTGTGACTAAACGGGTCGCGTATCGGGCATTCATGTGTGAACCTATCGGGGTTCTTAATTCATGGAATGCCTGCGACCAAACGGGTCGCATATCGAGCATTCTTGTATGAACCTCTCGGGATTCTTAACTCATGGAATGCCTGCGACTAAACGGGTCGCGTATCGGGCATTCATGTGAACCTCTCGGGGTTCTTACCTTATGGAATGCCTGCGACTAAACGGGTCGCGTATCGGGCATTCATGTGCTGACAGCATAGAACTCGCGAGTTCTGGTCGAGTTGTCGTGCACATTAGTCATACGGACCAAGTGTTCGTAAAGATGCGGTCTTTTTATAGGCGCGGGGGAGAAGCATTGGGTCATCGCATATACTTGATACATGTCGCGACTGTGCTTAAATTCTCTCTACGTCCCGCTTTTAATCTTTTTACTATGCGATGCACAGTGTGCGACTAGACCATATCTCGGTCGCACCTTCTCGAATGTTTTGATCATGCAAGGAAATACTGTGGGAATTGCTCCCTTATCATGCCCCTAGTTCTTGCGATGACATGTTGTTGTCTAATCGTTGAACTTTTCTTGAGGGACATTTGATCTGTCACATTGCAGGTGATCTTTAGTTTTACCTTATCGAGGTTTTTATAATGACTATCGATCAACATTTATATTTTCAAGATGCCCTGTCAGCAGAACTCTTTGGGAGCTGTATTGTTCGTTAGGACGGAGAGGCAATTTTTCCATGAATCGTCCAAATAAGGCATAGATTCGGCCATATATACGATGTGCTAGTAATCTGTAGGCATTGGGCTATAGCGTCCAAGCATTGATTGATTCCTTCTCGTTCCTCTAATGTATCGTACCTCTTTACTTTTATATATCTGATATATAAGCGGGTGGTATTTACCAAGTGGGCCATCGGGCCCTAAAATAAGACAAAAAAGTCTTTTGCCTTTGGTAATAAATTCATCGCCCGAACCTTTTCAGTAGGGTTCGATTCTTTCATTTTTCTGCGACGTTAGCCAGCAAACCTTTTGGGTTTGTTTTGCCCGATTAGATTGGAGTGGTGCCTAAGCGAGGCATTGGCCTTATCTGCGATGTGCTAATGGGTAAAAATAATCGAGCACTATCGCGAGCTTGCCATATACTTGGTATTTTAGTATGCAAAAAATAAGTGTTTGAGCTTGCCTCTTTGAGAGTACATAAGCATAGTTTGTCAAATAATTTTGCAAAAAATGAGCACACATTGGGCTCGCCAATTTGCAAATAGAAATACAATAGCAAAATGCAAAAATGAGCACACATGGGGCTCGCCAATTTTGTAATTACAATAAAACTAGACTTCAATATGTGGTAGCTCCATATATACATATTTTGCCTTTTCACCAAATTAACTGATACTAATCTCGAAAGTATTAAAATTGATAAAATGAAATACGAGATGAAATAAGTGCACCTGATAATAATCCGCATATTGAATGAGGCTAGAATTTTCTTGAGCCAATCATTAGGCTTGTTTACCATAGTGGAAAACTCTTAATTGGGCCCTCCAAATAACAATCTCGTACTACTGCTTCTTTGGCAGAACACAAAACATATATATATTCTTGTTGAAAGTCTTTGGGCTCTTGAAAGTAAATGATACCTTAAGGCAATAAGGCCCCAACGATTTTAATTTTGCATGGGACTTCATGCTTTATCAATGAATATCTCTTTTCCAATGTGTAAGATAAAATTTAAATTGGGCTCCTCATGACACAAAAAGCCCAAAACCTTATTAGGGATTTTTCTTATCAATCAAGCATCATCTTTGAAACTTGGTAGAGACGCCGTCGACTCATGCATCATGTGATGATCGTGGGTCTTTTCTTCTTTCCTCCTCTTCGTCGTCGTGCAATAGTCAATGTCTTTCCATCATAACTGCACTTTAGAGCACACATTAATCTTCTTTGCGTTTCTAATCCGTTACGATTTTAATGTGATACTGTTTTATTTTAATCCTATGGTATACTGGATGAGCCGTTTTGATCTGAGACAAAGAAGTATCGCTTGGGACTCTCCGATCATCTTCTCCTCCGGTGACGTGAAAGACACCCAGGTGGGGCATTGAATATTCTCATTGTTGTTGTTATTACTTGTTTTGCCATAAAATCCTTCGTCTTCAATGATTTTTTTTTTCAATGTCTTCGCTGATGGTTCTACATATGGCCTCTGTATAAACCGCGTTGTCCTTTGGCCTATGCAATTTCTCGGTGTTACGATCTTTGAGATGATTTGTAATCGCCGCTTGGGGCTCTTGCGGTAAGTTCTTTTGTTCTGACGTTTGACTTTGTAGATGGCAAGGCCTGCCACAATCCGTTTTGATATTTCTTGCATCTCTTTCTGATATTGTCGTCTTCGTTGTAGGGTTTTCGAAAGAAATTAACAGTCGAGATATTTTGATGCTTGAGCGGTTCCAAAATATGAGCGTCCTCAGAACAAGGATAGTGATAGAACTTGTGCTCTAGGACCTGAGCGGCTCCACAATCTAAGCGTCCTCGAGATCTGGGCGACTCCAAAGTCTGAGCTAGCAGTAAGATTTGCTCCTCCTTCGTTAAATATAGTATATATATTATCTTTCCTTCTCTCTGAACCGATGTTTTTTTTTTCAGGTTGGAGGCCGTTGAGATTGCTTGCTGATGTGAATTTTCGTATTTTCTCTGAGCAGTGCTTTGATAATCTTGAAAGACGATCTGTATTGATTCTGGCTGATCTATGATTGCTAGGGGCTGATTTCTGGGTTTACTCGTCTCGCAACACCATGATTCTCCTCCAAAAATTATAGAGATATTACAAAAATCGTTTCCCACAGACGGCGCCAATTGTTGTCGAGCAAATTTTGACAACACCAGTTTTGTGCGAGTATTCAAGGGCTACTTGGATACCAAAAAATAGATATGCGAGTACTCCCTTAGAATAGCGAGTACTCAAAGAATATAGTGTATAATATATGCGAGTATTATGAATAGTATAAAATAGACACAGAAAAATATAGTGGTTCAGCAGGAGCTTCGGGCTTGGCCTGCCTAATCCACTGTTGAAAAGAGTACTCTAGCTCTGTTTCTTTATTCAGATCCGCCCCCTTTGAATGGAGGGGGAAACCTCTACTTATAGGTAGTAGGCATCGGTTACAAATAATGGCCATAATGAGACCGTTACAAAATAATAACAATAATATGCTTATTAATCAAATTAATTACAACGGTTATAAATATATGTAACGTTTGTCATGAATGCTCCTTGAATGTTTGATTGTTGACTTTCGTTGATTGGTATATGTATTTGTGTCTTTCCCTATTGATACTGCGACCTCATCAAATATGCGAGGTGTGCCTTTCGTAATATAGCGAGGTCTCTTTAAGTTAATATTGCGAGATCCTTTCTTTCGGTACTGCGAGTACTATAATATTATGAGTCACCTTCAATACAGCGAGTTCTCCATAGACAAGTCTTTCTCGCGGGGAGGGTAAATTTATGCCTATAACAAAAACTAATTAAAAAATATAAAAAACAAATAAACAAAAATCCACGTCAGTTAATTAATCCAGAACTAAAATTAAAAATGTAGAAATTAAAAGCAAAAAAAAATTAGAATGAAAGAAATTAAAAGAAATAAATTACCGAAAAAGGTAACCTGTTTATTCAAATTTTAACGACGATGACGTGTCAAGAGTAGCAACACATGGCACAAAAATACCGAGACTAAATTAATGAAAAATATGTAAAGTCATGATTATTAATCATGAAGGGTGGTCTGACCGTTAGAATGAAAGTCAGACAGTCACTCTTACCCCTAGCTTGAGTAAGGTGGGCATCTCCGGGAAGAAAAATCAATGGACTAACACCTTGGTAAGCGGAATGAACAATCACCACGCACCCACATGCCAAGTTAGTCTAGGGGGTATATACTACTACCCCTTACCTCCCAAAGGGTTGTTCTAGGGGTATACCCCTACCTCCTACACCTTCATGGTACGAGTCATGCATTTTATTATAGATACAATGACATTCTCAAAGGTATATGGGGACATCGACATTGCACCATAGCTACTGACAACGGACGAGGGGTTACTGTTGGAATTTATTTTACCAGTATCTTAGATCTACTCACAAGTATGTTACTTAACAACCTAAATATGAACTTTCTAAAACGATAATAAACACATATAAAGTTAAGAAAACCTTGCATTGGTTGCAGCAGAATAATATGTCTCCTTCCACTCAGATCTCTAACCTTTGTATCCTTTCTGAGTCCGAATGTACTTCTCTTGGATTTGGATCCTTCACGATCTTCCAAACTATGATTGAGGTACTACTTGTTGTGTGTGGGCGCTACTCTTTCACTAGGGTCATTCAAAATTGGAAGACCAAGACAAGAGATATAGGGTTCGGCTATAGAGAGAAAAAGGGAAGGCTCAAAATTCCAGTTTCCTGAATTTCTGAATAACTGCTTAACTGCTTAATTTGGTGTGAGCCTTCACTTTCTATTTATAGACAACTGCTAGGTTTAGGTTAGTAATTAATTGGTATTAAAATAATGAAAATAATAATTGAAAAAAGCATGCACAAGTGGCCGGCCATGGTGTTATTGGGCCTCACTTGGATTTTACAGTTTTCACAATTTTTATTTCTATTTTCTCAAAAATGCCAATTTTCCAATTCTAACCATTTAAATGCCAAAACTAATTATTTAATAACTAAAATAGATTATTAAATAATATTGTCATTTAATATAATTGTTAATTAGACATATAGAGTCTCTTAATTAATAAGTAAACCTAGAATCTCTTTTCTTTACAATTTCACCCCTGCTTAGTGAAAATTCACAAATTAGACATAGTCTAACTTTAGAATTACAATTGATTAATCATAAATCAATTATTACAAGCAGTATGGTCTCAACTAGACTGGGGACCATGGATCTATATTACTGAGCTTCCAATAAGTCGAACCGAATTTACCAAGTAAATTCCCTAACTTGTTAATTCCTTGTTGAATCCACTCTTAAAACTTGAAATTGCACTCTCAGACTTACATAGAGCGTTCTATATGTTCCACGATATAGATACGCCATCTCATTTAACCATCGTTATAATCTTAATGTGATCAAAGATCCTCTATATAGATGATTTACACCGAGATGGGATAAATTTACCGTTTTCACCCCTCAATGTATTTGGCCCCTTAAAACGCTTAGCTACCTGTCAATGATGTTTTAGTGATCTAAGATATAGTCACTAGAACAAGAGCTCATCCATTTACTTCTATTTAGCTAAGCTCGAAGGGAATCATCACTTGACTTCTATACACCAGTATAAGCTATAGATTCCATATTTATGTTTAGCGCTCCCACTCAGTTATACTATCATGTTCCCAAAATATACTGTTGCCCGTGATTTTGCCCAATGTACGTGGACCAACCAGACAAGGACACATGGACACAAAGGTTTTAGCACTCAAATTAATAGCTAAGTCTTTATAAAGAAAGGCATTATCCTGGATATGCCTCCCGGAGAAGGCATATAAGGTTTTCTATGCTCCCAGAGATCAAGGTTGCATCTAAGCATCTCCGGGAGATGTCAAGCTTCCTCTGAGCAGTCATCTCGCATTTAATGCCGCATGGGAGGAGGCGTGTTGGAACTGCCACACGCAATAAAGTCTGACGACACAACCCCCGATCTGCACCTACAAGACTATGACCACTTAAGTCTAATGACAGCTACTCTGTGAAGAATCACATCAGTCAAAAGACAAGAAGGACAACCCACATAAAATCCCTACAGCACCTAGGGATTTGACCATGCATTACCCATGGTATATTCATTGGGAATACACCACTTTACTGATAGTTACAGAAATACATGTACTATAATTTTGGGGATCACCCCACAAAAACACTATAAATACCCCCTCAAAGCTCATTAATGGGGGTCGAGAGTTTTGGGTTGCATAAGTGCAAGAAGAGTAAATACTCACCAAGAACATTCTCTGTATTAAATACACTCATAAATATACAGACTCGTGGACTAAGGCTCATTAACGCCCCAACCACGTAAAAATCCCTCTCTTAATTTCTTACGGCTCTTTAAACTCCTATTATTTTATTGGTTGCCGAAAACCTCGGTCAACATTTTGGTGCTTTCATTGAGAGCTGAAGAAAGTTTCTGTAAACACACAATACATTACAATAATGATGGAGACTCGAAGCACTCGTTAACCTCGTCCTCTTGAAGATGCTCAAGACCCAAATGAGGAAGACGTAGCCTCAAGAGCAGCTGAGGGTTCTGAGGAAGAAGAAGAAGAAATTCCTGATGATGATTACGAGGGAAACCTCGATGAGTACGCCTACAATGAAGGTAGCTACTCGGAATTGGTGCTCTTAAGACAAAAGGCTGTCGATCATGAAGCTGAGATCGCAGCCCAAAAAGCACAAAACCAAAAGATGCAAGAGGTAATGCTGGCCATGCAAAAAGCCACGGAGGCAACTGGAATCCACGTGCATCCCAAAGCCATGTCTATTGGACTTGGAAAGGAACCAGAGGAATCCTTGCCAAGTACCCAAAGGCAAAAATCTAGGGAACCAAGCCCTATAAGGTATCCCGCTGAAGGGAACCAAAAGAAAAACCCTACTTCTACCCCTGGGAAAAAGAAAAAGGTGCAGGATCCGGGAAAGGTCCGCTCAGATTTCCCGAAAGGGAAAGGTCTGCAGAGGGGCAAACTCCAAAAAGGGAGTCTTGGCCCTCAGGATCGAGAGGACCGAAAGAGCGTTTCCATGCACCAGGAGCCCGGAGGTAGAGGAAGAAGAGGACAGAAGTGTCCCCCCGTTGATTTGAGAAATCAAATCAATGGGAATCAAGGTGACCTCCAGGATCACCTTGACCAAAAGAAATACGGGCCCGCGGTCTCCACGGGGATGTTAAACGAAGGAATCATGGCGGAACTCGCCATACTCCGAAAAGATATTGCCCGAGTCTCCCGGAGACAGAAAGGCGACGACTCCGAGTCAGATTGTGAGGACCGAGAGTCGTGTGCCAATCACATCGTGGAAGCAGAGCTCCCCAAGAATTTTAAGATGCCCGAAGTGGCAGCTTATACTGGGAACTCCGATCCAAGCGACCATCTGTCACGGTTCAACCGGGTCATGACGGTCATGAGAGTTAGTAATGACGTTAAATGTCTGTGCTTCCCGCTTACTCTAAGCGAGTCCGCGGAGGAGTGGTTCAAGAAACTGGAGCCAGGATCCGTGGGCTGCTGGAATAAGTTGCAGACCAACTTCCAGAGACAATTTGTCGCCGCAAGAAAGGTCAATCTGGAGGTCAGCGCCTTGACCAACATCAAGCAGCTGCCTACGGAGACCCTAAAGAATTACATAAAGAGGTTCCGGGAGGAAGCCTCGAAGACCAAGAAAGTTGATGACAGACAACAGCTTGCCCTTCTCTAGGCAGGCATCCGCACAGGGACTCCATTCTGGAACGAACTACAACAAGAAGGAGCTGCAAACCTTCAGGATTTCCAGAAGAGAGTCCAAAAATACATCAATCTTGAAGAGGCCCAAATAGTGGCCTATGGGGGATATTATCCCACTGGGATAACAGGGTATGTGCCCGGAGCCCAGCCCTCGGGCACTGTGCCAGCAGCAGCTCCACCGATGAGCGGCATACAGTTCTTTGCTACTCCCAGATACAGCCAGGGCCAGGCCTTGGCCCCCGCATCATCCCATTTTGGAAATCCCTCGGGGATAAATGGACAAGCGCCCTCGCACTCTGCTCCAACTTCGAGCCTAGCCGGTCCTTCCCAGGGCTCGAGGAGTAAAAGGTCCTCCAAAGGCAGCACCCGGACGGAGGAAAACCGTCAGAAGAGGGGGTACACTCCCCAGTATACCCAGTACACGGAATTAACGGACTCCCAAGAACGTGTGTACTTTGCTACTAGGCAAAATACACACTACTGGAGACCACCTCCTCTGTACAAGGATAGTTCCCGGAGGGACCCCAACAAGAGATGCGAGTACCATAACGACATTGGGCACAACACCAATGAATGTAAAAATCTCAAAGACGAGATCGAAAAGTTAATCCGATTGGGACACCTCTACGAGTGGATCAAGAATCGGTTGCCTCATCTCAACCCGGGTCAGGTGTCTGGAGCTTTGCCACAGGGAACACTAGGGGGTGCGATAGGAGTATTGGCTCCAGTTGTTCCCCCCGGAGATGCCCAGCATATCTCCGGTCTGCCGCCCAGACCTAACAGGAGAGTGGCCATGATCTCGAGAGGACCCCATATCGGAGGAACTACCCGCAAAGAGTTGAAGCGGTATGCAGGGGCCGTGAAACACAATGAGGTTTGGGAAGTTACTCAACTCCCAGCTCAAAGGCCCCGGCTGATGGATCAACCCATCACATTCACGGAAGAAGACGCTAAGACGGTGCGTTTTCCCCACCATGACCCGTTGGTCATAGAGACCCCCATCGCCAATAAAGTGGTGGCCAGAGTCCTGATCGACAACGGGAGTTCTGTGAATTTACTTTTCAAAGAGGCCTTTACTGCAATAGGCCTGACGGACCGAGACCTCTCACCAAGTGGTTCCCAACTCACAGGGTTTAATGGAACAACACTTATCCCAATGAAGAAGGTGAGACTTCCAGTCACCTTGTGCCCGGACACCCCCAAGAGCACGTTCAAGTACTGTACTTTCCTGGTGGTGGACTGCCCGACAGCATACAACGCAATCCTCGGCCGACCGGCCTTGGTAGACTTTGGCGCAGTCACATTAATACGACACCTGTGCTTGAAGTTCCCAACCCAGGAAGCTGGGATAGGGACGGTGAGAGGAAATCAAGGGGAGGCGAGGGAATGCTACTACGTTGCCACCCACCTACCCGCGCTGATGGTCCGGGAAACTATTGAGCCTGAAATGGCTGAAGAAGACGAGTTGGATCCCCGCGTGGGGTCTGAAAAAATCGTAGAACCAATGGAGGACGTCGATGAGGTATCAGTGTGTCACCTCGACTCCACCAAGGTACTTCGGCTAGGAAAGAGCCTAGACCCGGAGGAAAAGGAAAAAATAATAAAGACACTGAAGGGCGCCATTGACGTTTTTGCATGGTGCCAAGAGGACATGACTGGCATAAGTCCCCGCGTCATCACCCATGTCCTCAATGTCAACCCGGACATGCTGCCAGTCCAACAAAAGCGACGACCCCTCGATTCAGTGAAGGTCGAGGCCTTAGAGAAAGAGGTGGATAAGCTTTTAGCGAACGGCATGATCCGCGACGTTTACTACCCGGAATGGCTAGCCAATCTGGTCCTGGTGCCGAAGCCTAACGGAACCTGGAGAGTTGGTATAGACTTCACTGATCTAAACAAGGCTTGTCCAAAGGACTGTTTCCCTTTGCCCAGGATCGACCAGATGGTAGACGCCACTTCCGAATTCAAGCTACTGTCCTTCATGGACGCGTACGCCGGTTACAACCAAATAAAGATGCACACAGCAGATCAAGAACACACTAGCTTCAGGACCGATAAAGGGGTATACTGCTACCTAGTCATGCCTTTCGGATTGAAGAACGTTGGTGCAACCTATCAAAGAATGGTCATCTGGATGTTCAAAGGCCTCCTGAGGCGAAACATGGAGGTGTACGTAGATGACATGTTAGTCAAGTCTAAAGCATGCAATAGCCATTCAGACGACTTAGAAGAATGTTTCGAGGTAGTCCGGAGATACGGAATGAAGCTCAACCCAAAGAAATGCACCTTTGGGGTCAAATCAGGAAAGTTCTTAGGCTTCATCGTCAGCCACAGAGGGATTGAGGCAAACCCAGAGAAAATTCAAGCTCTCCTGAGCATGCCACCCCCCAGGAAGCACAAAGACGTGCAGAGCCTAACCGAAAAGGTTGCTGCCCTGAGCCGTTTTATCTCCCGGTCTACAGACAAGTGCATTCCCTTCTTCAACATTTTGAAGAAGTGCCAAAAGTTTGAATGGTCTGACGAGTGTGAGGAGGCATTCAAAAAATTGAAAGAGCACATGGCCAAGCCTCCAATCCTATCAAAACCCGTTCTCGGAGAGGACCTGTTCCTGTACTTGCCTATCTCCGAGCACGCGGTCAGCGCGGCCTTAGTCCGGGAGGAAGAGAAAACTCAACATCCCGGGTACTACGTCAGCAAGCGCATGATAGGGGCGGAGACGCGGTACCCCGTCATCGAAAAACTAGTTTTCTACCTCCTAATGGCCTCAAGAAAATTGAGGCCTTATTTCCAAGCGCACCCAATCAAGGTGTTGACCAATCACCCACTCCGGCAAGTCCTGCAAAAGCCAGAGGCGTCCGGAAGGCTCCTCAAATGGGCGATGGAGTTAAGTCAATTCGACTTGCACTACATACCCCGTTTCTCCATAAAGGGACAAGCGTTGGCGGACTTCATCACCAAATGTAATGAAGCCGAGGCAACCGCGAACGCGCCAGTACCGTCGGTCCCCACATGGAAAGTATTTGTGGACGGAGCCTCCAACGAAAATAGATCCGGAGCAGGGGTTGCAATGACATCCCCAAGCGGACTTCGACTCCAGGCAGCCCTACGGTTCGACTTTTTAACTTCAAACAACGAAGCCGAGTACGAAGCCTTGATAGCAGGGCTGAGATTAGCAAAGGCTGTGGGGGCCAAAAGAGTAGAGGTCTACAGTGACTCCTAACTGGTCGTGAACCAGATATCAAACGCGCGGCGAAAGAATGGCCGCACATGTACGATAGTCTGGGAACTGCTCCACGAGTTCACAGACTATAAAGTAGAAAGAATCCTCAGGGAAAAGAACGCTCACGCGGACTGCCTGGCTAAGTTAGCTTTGGACAGTGAGATTGAAGGACTGGGGGTAGTACCCGTGGAACGCTTGGCAGAGCCAAGCATCAAAATAAAAGAGGCCATAGTAACGGTTGGGCAAGAACCCAACTGGATGGTCCCCATCATAGAATACATAACAAAAGGTGAGTTGCCCCAGGAAAGGACACTGTCCAGAAAGATTAAGTATCAGGCTCACCGTTACGTAATGATGGATAAAATTCTCTACCGAAGAGGACTTAGCATGCCTTATTTAAGGTGTGTATCGAACCCTGAAGCTAGGCAAATTATGCTAGAGGTCCATGAAGGGTTCTGTGGAGATCATACATGAAGACCAAGTCTCTCAAAGAAAATATTGAGACAAGGATACTTCTGGCCAACAATGAAAAAAAATTGCATAGACTACGTCCAAAAATGTGATTCGTGCCAAAGGTTCGCGAACATACCGAGAGCTCCTCCCAATGAGATTACCCTGATGACTAGCCCATGGCCCTTCGCGGTCTGGGGTATAGATCTTATTGGGTCCCTGCCAACAGGAAAGGGAGGAGTAAAGTATGCAATAGTAGCAGTAGACTACTTGACCAAATGGACGGAGGCTGAGCCATTGAAGACTATGTTGGGTTTTATGCCCTAAATAAAACTCATTTCAATATAATCAGATTTACTTATTAATATAGATCAGAAATAACATTTAATGTTGCATGGTTCACATGATTTATTTCATGATTATATGTACATAATGTATGAATTCTATTTAAGTCCAGAACATTTCAATTTGTTAATGATTATAGTGTTGTCAACACAGTGGAATATAATCTTAATTATATGTTCGAAAGTTTATTCCCTGATTTGTCAGAACACTGGATTTAGACTGACATGGTATAATAAGCAATAGGTGTTCTTACACCTTGGATAAGTGTTATGTCCTTTCCAGGACATTGGCAAAGTTTACCAACATCAGATGTATGCAGTATACATCGGAAGGGACTGATATTGAACTTTGATTAGATATATTAGAATTTACCGTAATATCTATTCAATTCAATATCACCTGTTGATCCTAGATCAAATGATCTTAATCCTGATAAGATTAGGTTCAATCTCAAGAGTGTTATTCGTGTTCTTTGATTTGTTAGTTAAGCCTACTTTTGGGTCAAGGTGATACGTACATTTTGGGAACACGGTAGTGCAATTGAGTGGGAGTACTAACATAAATATGGAATCTATAGCTTCTATCTGGCGAATAGAAAGTAAAGGATGATTTCCTTCGAGCTTAACCAAACGAAAATAAATGGTGGAGATCTCATTTCACTTAGCTGAAATATCATTTATACAGGGTTAAGTGTTTTAAGGATAAAATACATTGTAGGGTGTTACGGTAATTTAATCCCTTTACAGTGTAAATCATCTATATAGAGGATCATTGATCACATTAGGGTTATAACAATGGATAACTAATGACGTGTCTATATCGTGGAACATATAGAGCGTTCTATATACTGAGAGTGCAATTCTAAGTTCTATGCGTGGATTCAACGAAGAATTAATAAGTCAGTGAATTTAAGATATAAATTCTTGATCTACTTATTGGAAGCTCGGATATATAGACTCATGGTCCCCATACTAGTTGAGACCATACTGCTTGTAAGACTCAGTTAATTGATTTTGATTAATCAATTATAATTCTAAAGTTAGACTATGTCTACTTTGTGAATTTTCACTAAGCAAGGGCGAAATTGTAAAGAAAAGAGATTCTAGGTTTATTTATTAATTAAGAGACTTTATATGTCTAATTAATAATTAAATTACATGACAATATTATTTAATAATTTATTTTAGTTATTAAATAATTAGAATTGGCATTTAAATGGTTGAATTTGAAAATTGGCGTTTTTGAGAAAATCAGATGCAGGAATGATAAAATAACAAAATTGCATAAGTGAGGCCCATTATCCAAGCCCATGGCCGGCCACACTTTATGGATTTTATCATTTATTTTTTCATTATTTTAATGCCAAATAATTCTAACCTAAACCTAGGTGGTTACCTATAAATAGATAGTGATGGCTCTCATTCACACTAGAAATTATGTCAGATGAAAACTGAGCCTCGTATTCTTTTCTCTATAGGCCGAACCACTTCCCTTCTTCTTTTCTTCTCTAAATTTCGAATTCCTTGAGTGAATGAGTGAGTGCCCACAAACAATGAGTGAGTGCCCACACACATCAAGTGGTATCTCAATCATAGTGTATAAGACTGTGGAAAACCAACTAACAAGAAGGAGATACAGCATCAAAGGAAGGAGAGAAAGAGATCCAGGTTCAGATATTGATAATGCTCTGCTACAGAAAGGAATCAAGGGCTAGATATCTGAACGGAAGGAGTCATTATATTCCGCTGCACCCAATGTAAGGTTTCCTAAACTTTATATGTGTTTATTTCATTGTTTTAGAATTCATATTAGGATGTTAATGAAACATACTTGTTAGTAAATCTAGATCCTGGTAAAATATATCCAACAGACTATAACTGCTAAAAAAGCACTAGACTTTGTTTTTTAAAAACATAGTGTGTCGATATGGCTTGCCTCACAAAATAGTCTCTGACAATGGAAAGCAATTTGATTGCGAAGAGTTCACTAACTTCTGCAACCAGCATGGAGTCGTAAAAAGCTTCTCCGCGGTGGCAAGGCCGCAAACTAACGGACAAGCAGAAGCAGTCAACAAAATTTTAAAGGTCACCTTGAAGAAAAAGCTGCTGGCCTGCAAAAACAATTGGCCCGAAGAGTTGCCAAGAGTGTTATGGGCCTACCGGACGACCCCCAGAACCACAGCTAGCCACTCGCCTTTCTCAATGGCGTACGGTTGTGAAGTAATGGTCCCGGTAGAAACGTTATTCCCGTCCCACAAGAGAACGACTTACGATCCAGCTACGAATCAAGCTTTATTACAAAAAGCGCTGGATCAAGTTGAAGAACTCGGGACGAGTCACAAATACGAATGGCGGCTTATCAAAAGAAGGTGACCAAATATTTTAACTCCAAAGTTAAAAATAGAAAATTTACTATTGGGGATATGGTCTTAAGAAGAGTCTTCCCAGCCACCCAAGAACCCGGAGTGGGGGTACTTGGGCCAAATTGGGAAGGGCCATATAAAATCGAGGACGAAATTGGCTCCGGAACTTATAAGCTAAAAAGGATGTATGGAACCATTGTGCCAAGGGCCTGGAACGCCGATCACCTCCGAAAATATTACCATTAGTCCAAATGTGTAGCTTAGGCTTTGTTTAAAGGATTTGTACCGTCTAAGTGTATGCAACCTCTGTATTTTAAATAAAACTGAGTGCCTTAAAAACAAAGTTTTCATGCCACTCAGGGGGGTACTAAAGCATACCACACGGACAAATGAAAAACAAGCCGAAAGTAAAATATCCTGACCTAAAGGGCAGGTCCAAAAAGAAAAAATTATGCATCAAAAAGGAGCATATGTATAAATATCCTGACCCAAAGGGCAGGTCCGAAAGAAAGAATATGCATCAATAAAAAAAAAATCATGTATATAAAAATCATGGCCCTAAGGACAGGTCTAAAAAAAAAATAAATACATACATACAAAGGGCCTGGGGACAGGCCTTTAATTGTTGTCTCCCCTTAGAAAATAAGGCAGCTATTAAGATAAAGATTGTCTTAAACAAAAGAAAAATAGCTGTAAATAAAAAAAAAAAAAAGATAAGGAAAAGCTTTGTGAAGTGAGCTGGATTCAAACGGCCTAATCAATGCGAGGAGGAAGGCGAGGACCAATACGCGCCTCAAGCATGGCGTCAAGTTTCTTCTTCAATTCCCGAAATTTGGCAATCATCTCCTCAGGTTTGGGGTAGAAGTCAAGCTTGATGCTCTGGCCATTTACTGACCAGGCCATGTAGACGCCATCATCAAAGCGCTTAATGCAACGCCTGCACGAAACAGGGGAGAGGAGCTCATCTCTCTTAGCCTTCTTTAAGGCTTGGTCTCTAAATTCCTTGAGCTCCTTCATCTCCACGGCTAAGTTAGCCCTGGACTTCAAGTCTGCCTGGTGCAATTCCTCTAAGGACCTCACCTTGGTGGCCATCTCATCTAGGGCCTCCCTGGCCTCCTGAAGCTCGCGTTTTGCCTTGACAGTAGCCTCGCCCTCCGCCCTCAGGGCCTCCCGGTGCCTCGCCTCCAGCCTATCCCTCCGAAGGACCTCTTCTCGGAGCATCGCTTCCGCCTGGGCTTCCCTTTGTTTAGCCTCCTCCTCGAGCTTTGCCTTAGCAAGAGCCTCCTTTCGCTCAGCCTCCTCCTGGATCGCCCGCCTTTCGGCAGACAGGTCCTGCAGGATCTTCACGACCTCGTCTATGCCCCCAAATTCGGACAAGACGAAGCCATGATTAACTATGGTCTTGGAAAGGCGGCTGGTCTCCGCAGTAATCTGGAAAGGAAAGTAAGAGTGAGAATGAAAGCCTTAAGTAAAATATTGAGGAAAGAAATAAATCACAAAGTACTTACCGCAGCCAGGGCATGGCTGATGTCCTGAACCTGGTAGACGGAGTTCAAGGATGCACAAGCAGTGTACCGTTTAGGCAGGAAGCGAGTCAGATGGGAGACGTACTCACTGGTCATCTCGGAGGCAAAAGGGGCCAAGGTGGGCCCGAGGAAACGGTTGAACCAGTCCGTCAGGGGGTCCATGTTCAGATCCCACGGATTTCGGAAGTTCTCCTCGTTATGAGAGTTTTGCAACTCCTCTCGCAAAACCCTCCTCAAGGCCTCCACCTCAGCGTGCCCCCGGGTGTACTCGTCAAGGGCATAATTATATTTGGCTATCCGAAGCTCCTGCCTCTCCTCATCTCTGGGGACCGGAGTCAGCACAATGCCATGAGGCACTGTATACTCCTCCGCCTCGGGAGGGATCCCGGAGTCATGACTCGGGGCCGAGGTGTCCACCCTCCGCGGGCGTTTAGAAGACTCCTCAGCTACCATCTTGCCTTTCCGCTTGCGCACAAGAGCAACCTCTTGCTCTTCTTCACATTCTTCAACTTCCTCAGGAAGAACCCCTTGCTCTTCTTCACCTTCTTCAGCTTCCTCAAGAAGTACCTCCTCCTCGCCCACTAAGTGGATAGTGTTCGGAGGGGTGCTGGAAGAAGCTTTCCCAGGGGTGACCATCTGGGAAGAAGTAGGGGGAGGGGAAACATCAAGACTGTGGGCTCCAGCAAGGGTGGCCAATATCGCATCCATGGGATCAGCTGCTGGAACAAGAGAAAAGAGTCAAATGTTAGAATGTCTGTGAAAGCAGTGAACACTTAAAAAGCAATCAAGCTAGCCCTACCCTGACTCTCTAATTCGGCCCTCGCAAAGTCCCGAATCTTAACACTGGTTGCATCATCCCCGAGATAGTTGTTCGAGGGATGGAACCAGCTAGAAGACAGATAGGCTGAAGGATCCAATGGCCGAATTGGTTTGTCGTCGAGGCTGTGGAAACGCTTGAGTGTTCGTCTGACACCCATTAATGCGCCGTATCAATTAATGGACAAGAAACGAATCGACGCCTACAAAAAGTGAATCGTTCCAGTAATGGTGATCATTAAATACATCTTCACGTGCCTGAAGCATGTGCCAGGAAACCGAGGAGCCAACCGGAGGCATCTGAGCAAGCCTTGTTCATTTCACAATTAAACAAGGCTTGGGGGTAAATGTTTGTTGGAAATTATTTTACCAGGATCTTAGATCTACTCACAAGTATGTTTATTAACATCCTAAATATGAACTTTCTAAAACGATAAATAAACACATATAAAGTTTAAGAAACCTTACATTGGGTGCAGCGGAATAATATGACTCCTTCCGTTCAGATATCTA
This sequence comes from Cannabis sativa, assembly GCF_029168945.1. Classification (NCBI taxonomy): domain Eukaryota; kingdom Viridiplantae; phylum Streptophyta; class Magnoliopsida; order Rosales; family Cannabaceae; genus Cannabis; species Cannabis sativa. The sequence goes on along the minus strand of NC_083602.1, from coordinate 43,962,057 downwards.
GCCCTTGATTCCTTTCTGTAGCAGAGCATTATCAATATCTGAACCTGGATCTCTTTCTCTGAATCTTTGATGCTGAAGCTCCTTTGCTGATGATCTTTCTTCACGATCTTCCTCACTATGATTGAGGTATCACTTGATGTGTGTGGGCACTACTCATACACTAAGGATTTCGAAATTATCAAGGAAGAAGAGAGAGAGTGGTCAGCTAAAGATAGGGAGAGAGAAGGCTCAGTTTTTCTGAATCAGAAGAAGTGTTTTTCCTGAAGCCTTCACTATCTATTTATAGCATTCCACTAGGGTTAGATTTGAATTATATGGCATTAAAATAATGAAAAAATCAATTTAAAATATACATATAGGTGGCCGGCCATACATAAGTGGATTGGGCCTTGGGCTTTGCAATTTTGCAATTTTAACACCTTTTGTATCTGATTTTCTCAAAAATGTCAATTTCCTAATTCAAACATTTAAATGCCAATTCTAACTATTTAATAACTATAAATAATTATTAAATAATATTGTCATTTATCATATTTATTAATTGAACCATACAAAGTATCATAATTAACAAATATGCCCCTATAAACTCTTTCCTTACAATTTCGCCCTTACTTAGTGAAAAATTCACAAATAGACATAGTCTAATTTGAGAATTATAATTGATTAATCAAAACCAATTACATGAGTCTTACAAGCAATATTATCTCAACTAGTGGGGGGACCATGGGTCTATATAACCGAGCTTCCAATAAGTAGATCAAGAATTTAGCACTAAAATTCACTAACTTATTAATTCTTCGTTGAATCCACGCATAGAACTTAGAATTGCACTCTCAGTATATAGAATGCTCTATATGTTCCACCATATAGACACATCATTAGTTATCCATTGTTATAATCCTAATGTGATCAATGATCCTCTATATGAATGATCTACACTGTAAAGGGATTAAATTACCGTTACACCCTACAATGTATTTATTCCTTAAAACACTTGACCCCGTATAAATGATATTTCAACTTATGTGAAATGAGTACTCCACCATTTATGTTCGTTTGGTCAAGCTCGAAGGAGATCATCCTTTGCTTACTATTCGCCAGATAGAAGCTATAGATTCCATGTTTATGATAGCGCTCCCACTCAATTGCACTACCGTGTTCCCAAAAAGTACGTATCACCCTGACCAAAAGGTAGGCTTAACTAACAATTCAAGGAACACGAATAGCCTTTCAAGATTGAGCCTAATCATAACAGGATTAAGATCATTTGATCTAGGATCAACTAGGCGATATTGACTTGAATAGATTTTACGGTAAGTTTAATTAAATCTAAGTCAAAGTTCAATATCGGTCCCTTCCGATGCATGCTCCATGCATCCAACCTGAGCTTTACTTTAATTCATGCTCTGGAAAGAACATAGCACTTCTCCAAATGCAAGTAAACTCTGTTGTAGATTATCATATCAGTAAAACCCTATGTCTGATAAATCTAGGAAACTTTATTCACATAGTCATGTTTACTTTCCAATGTGTTGACGGCACAATAAACAGGATCAAGTATGTGAAAAGGGTTTCAGATGAATTTATACATTATGTACATATAATCATGAAATAAATCATGTGAACCATGCAACATTAAATGTTATTTCTGATCTATATTAATAAGTAAATCTGATTATATTGAAATGAGTTTTATTTAGGGCATAAATCCCAAAAAACTCCCACTTGCACTAATATAAAACAAAAAGTGCGTTTCAAATAATCTCAACACCTTGATATACAAATCAAGTGTAGTAGTAGTAAACTCCTCGTAATAGGATCTGAAAGGTTGAATTAACCACAACCTTTTCTCCACCATTACTCTTCCTTTAATCACAAAATCATTGATAATGTGAAATTCCTCTCTACATGTCTACTCTCTTGGGATACTGGATTCTATACCTTTGGCAACTACTTTTGGTTAATCAGGAAATTAACACTAGTAGTTTAAGGCAATTTGGAATGGTGCCAAAGATGTATAGAACTTTCCTTAGACTGAATAAGTACCTTTCCTGCAGCTTTAACATTCAGTCCCTCTCTGGTAGACCTAGAGAATTCAGATAGGTTTTTACACTTCTCCAAAATCACTAGTCCACCCCCAGAGTAACCACCATCTTATCAGAAAAATTTACTAGCACAAAGGCAAATTTTTTGAAATCTGATATGGTGTAGTCTAAGAGTTTTAAACACACCCTTATAGACTAACATATAGTTCCTCTTCTTTTATCTTAGGATTTACTTGATTGTCTTCCAATGTTCTTCTCCTGGATTAATCTGATACCTACTCATTACTCCCACTCAACAGCAGGTGTCTGGTCTAAGGCATACAAAAGCATATCTAAGACCTCTCACTGTTGATATAAGAAATTCTTTCATGGCTTTATCTTTTCTGGAATAGTTAAGACTTTTCCTTAGATAAATAAAATCTATGTCTAAGAAGTTGTGAAGCTTCTATAGATTGCCATTAGAAAGAAAATGCTTCAGCATCTTACTAAAGTAAGTTGCTTGCATTAGAGTAAGTAATTACCAGGTATACCACAAGCCATAGGTTTAGATAAACTCAAACCTATAATACTAGGAACAGGAAGTTTGTTAAGTCCATTGAATAGACTTATAAACGAAAATTTCCTTTTATGTCCTTGTAATAGAAAACTTTAGGTTACTCCATGTGAATGGATTAAACCATAGTTCTATTGGCTTTCTTCTTAGTTTCTTATCTTGACAATCCATTACTTGTTTAAACTCACAATGGATTTTAATCACTATTGTCTCCCAAGTCATAAGAAGGTGAGTTCCTAGAAACTCTCCCACTACGACAAGGTACCGTGAATTATGTCTAAGAAAATGGTATTAACCTCTTTGGTTGTGACAAGACAACAGAGGCAGTGGGATCATCATATGTCAAATAAGATGATAGAACACTTTTGGAATCAAGAAATAAATATCTCCTTTATTTGCTACTTGTTATCAGACTTTGTCATTATCTTAGAAAAGTAGTATTTGTTTGAACAAACACTTTCTTATCTATTGACAATGGGATGGTCCACCCCTAATCACTTAGAATAGCTAAGAAACCATGGTTAACAGTTCTAGCTTTTCTTAAGATTATGATTAGGTCATCCATGAATCTAGTAATGATTTACATTAAGTATACAACCATTACATCATTCTGAAATTGTATTACCATAGAAGGAATTAGGCAACGACTAGTAACTAATCATCAACATGCAACTCGAAATTTCTGGGGAGGTAAGTTTGGATATAATTCAAAAATCAATTTAATGATCTTTGAACTGCATATCTACTAACTATTTCTCCACCCCTATCAGTTCGCAAGATCTTTAACCACTTACCTTAATGGTTTTAACCATTGCTAGAAATTAATGAAATTTTCAAACATTTCAAATTTCTTTGCTAAAAGGTATAATCTAGACTTATCGTTTTAAGAATACAACGAAAAACTCATATCCACCCCTGAATGTACATCCATCTGCGAATGAGATGAACTACTTTCAGTGGATATAGGCATATTAACTCTTTGCAGAGATTGATCTTGTCAAATCCACTATGAACAAGATACAAATGCCATAGATTAAAAAAATGGTAGTGTCTATTGATGACATAGGTTTAGTTACATCAAAGAGTTCTTAGAATACTGCAAGTGGATTCTGGTCACAGAATACCTAACTCATATTCCATACAGTTTTAATCCATTAATAGAAGATAGATATTAAACACTTGAGAAAGTGTAACTGTATTGTATTCTGGAATTAGAAATATAAGAAAATTTCTGTTTGGATTCCAAAATTAAAGTCAAAGACTTAAATTCAACCAAATATAATGAGTAATTCTTTCTTGGACCACCACTACTAATACAAACTCTAAGTCAGATTTGCCCATACAATAGGAGATTTCTAAGATTGAGGATTTATATCAATTGGGAATAGAATTTCGGGATTATAATCATATGGTCATTTAATTTCTGAAGAGAAAATATAGAATGACATGAAATGATTTATAGACCATTCAACCAATGATATGTTATAAAGCTAATTCGAAATGAATAAGCTAAGAGGAATTAGGATAATTTCGTTTATAAATAAGAATCCAACGATGCTTCGATTAGCGAAAGACAAAGTAATCTTATTTATGTAATCTTCTTGTTTCATATTGTAAAAATACTAGTCTAAGGTGTCATCAATTGATGAACAGTTAGATGTCGCATATACAATACTTATCTTTCGAGATCTTACACTATTATGTATGTCTAATGGTGAAAATCCATTAGGGATTTATCTCATTAGAAAAACAAACATGTTAGACCAACAATGAAGATTCGAAATTAAACTACAACTTAATAACAGAAAATAACATGGTTCAATATAAATTCATACACAATTCAGAAATTATAAATATATAGCAAGTAGGAATGACTAGTGAAAATACTAAAACATACAATCCTAAATAATTTCCAAGGTTTTCAACAAACTGATACAGTGTCCCGGTAGGCGAGAGTCAAAGCATCATTTATTGAATAGAGTTGTCAGCTCATCTAAAATAGAAACCATTCTAGCAACCTTTTATTCGATCAAAATAAGAATCCAACGTTGTCCCGGTAGGCGAGAGTCAAGGTTATTCTCATTTCATGAGCCTCTACCATTGTTTCATGTTTCATAAGTTTATCTCTAAGTAGTCACCGTAGGGGCGAGTCTAATAGAGACGAAAACTTACAAAACACTTATCAAATGAAATCTTACGGTGTTAAATGCGTTCAACGAATAACCATCCATAGGGGGACGAAGTCTAGCGTCTCGAGGTTATATTGAAAACATTTAACTTTTGTAAGACCAACAATGGAGATCGAATATCTTAATAATAATCAAGCTCATTATTTAAAGTGAGTTGTATTTTCTTTGATTCTCTTTATTTATTCTATTTATTTTAAATATATATTTATTTAATTAAAATTTCCAATTTAGAATGAAAAATTCTAAATATAAATTTTAATTTAATATTTATAAATTTTACTTAGATGGTTATGAAAATAACATGAATTATTTCCATCTTAGTAATAATTTCCAATAAATATTTAGAAAAAATATTTAAGTTGTTACAAAATTAATTTAAATTAATTTACAACTCAAATTTTATTTTCTATAAATATATATATTGCATTTCGAAAAACTTAAAGTATATAAGAATAAAATTTTCGAAAAATGCATATTAAAATAAAAAATAAATCCTGGAAAAATTATTCTAATTTAATGTTGGCCCAAAATTAATTAATAAAATTAATTTACAACAAAAAATATAATTTTCCTATTTAATTAAATATATATAAGAAAAATTTCAAATATTTAAGTATGATGATTAAAATCAACTTAAATATTAATTTTCTATTTAATTAAATACACTAGAAAAATACTTCAAGCAAAAATATCACCTATCTAGATTTTCCTTTGACTAATTAATTCAATTTCTAATAATATACTTTAATTCAATTTATTTTAAATTAATCAATTAATGAAAAAATCATTGATTTAAGTTGGTCCAAAATTAAAATAAATAATTTACAACTTTAATCTATTTTTCAAATAAAATTCAAAATTCCAGCATTTAAGAAATGCAATTTCGAAAATTGATTAATAAAATAAAGAAAAAAAAATATATTTTGAAAATTATTTAAATTTAGTTGAAAAAAAAAATAAATTTCAACTAAAAATAATTTTCTATTTAATTAAATGTCATGAAAAAGAAATATTTAAGTATGATGATAAAAATCAACTTAGATATTTAATTTTCAAATTAATTAAATGTATTAAATTCAAGAAATAAATAATTAAGTGTAGAGAAGGCTTAATTATTAATTTCTAGTTTAATACTAGGAAAAATATACTTAAAATAAATTGTACCAAAATTAATTATTTAAATAATTAATTTCACAATTTATGATATTTTCCTTTTAAATATTAGAAATAATAAGTAGTCTAGAAATAACTATCTAGAAAATATCTTATTTGACTAAGTATCTTTTCCACAAAATTTGAAAAAATATCTAATTTAGGTTGTATTAGAAAAAATCTAGAACCTATATATTTTTCAAATTTAAATTTAATTAAATATCAAAAATTAAGTTGTAACCACTTAATTTGAAAATATTCTATTTTAAGTTAATATTCGAAAAGATATTAACTTAAAAAATATCTAAAGAATCTTAATAACCAATGCCTAAAATTCCTCAACTTAATTTTGAAATTTGAAATTCAAAAGATATTCAGATTTAAGTTGGTTAGTTGTAGATAACTAAATATCAACTTAAATAACAATATTTAATGAAAAATTTAAATTAAGTTCCAGAAAGAATCTAGATGGTTATAATTCTATATTTAATTAAATACAAGAAAATACATATAGTTTAGCTTAGAATAAAGAATTCTTTAAACTATAATTTTCTTAAATTAATTTCAAAATAAATGAAATTAATTATGTTGCTAATCAATTTTATTAGGTTAAACTAGTTTAATTAACCTAGTACAGTTATTCAAATCAGGCAAATGGGCCTTCACAATTGGGGTGGTTTGTGTGAGGGGGTGCTGGGTTCAGTATGTCGTACCCACTTCTATGGCTCCCAACTCTCACACAAGGCCCAAAAGAGAGGAATTTAACCTTAATAAGAACAACTGTTATTAATTGAATAGGCCCAAAAACTAAATGGGCCTAAATAAATTCTATCAATAACTATGATAATTTATTTTAGCAACATTAACCTATATGCATCTATAATAAAATTAAACACATAGGCTCACACATGCACACTTTGGATGGGTCCTATCATGTTGCTAGGTCATACACAGATGAAAGAAGATTGTAAATTATACCTGTTACAAATTATTATCTTGACCAAGGGAGCCATTAGATCATTAGATCTGGCAAAAGGTAACCATGGCTATTTGCAATCAAGTAATAATAGGTTTTTAAAAACTTACAAACAAGTTAAAACACATACTCCTGCAACAATGTTAGTTGGATAGTTGGATGTAGGATTTATTTAATTTTAAATTAAATAATTAATTTCGAAAATAATTAATTAAATAAAAAAAATATTTTAATATTCGAAAAATAATTTTAAAAAAAATAATTTCGGAAATTAAAATTAAATTTCGAAAATAAAATAAAATTTAAAATTAAACCTACTTTTATCTTATATCTATTAAAAAATTACATGATTATAAATATCTTATTTTAAATTTAAATAAGGTCAAAATATCTGAAAAGATTTTAAAAAAAATCTTAAAAGATAAGATATTTTTAAAATATCTTAAGAGATATTATAAATATCTTATAAAATCTGACCTTAAATTTAAAAAAAAATAATCAAATTTAAAAATAAGATAAATTTTTAAGCAAAAAGATAAATACTAATTCTATTCAAATTCAAATTACACTAATATCTTGAATTAAATCAAAAAAATATTAAATTAATTCAAAATGATAATTAGAATTGAATTAGAAATAGTGATAGTATAAATACAAAACTATACAAAAAATTGGAAGTTAATTACATGAAAAAGCATGAAAAATCGAAGAAAAACGAAAAAATTCGAAACTGTACGGACAGTTCTGCGATCGCAGGAAAATATCAGCACAGCCCCGATTTTTTTTAAATCTTCAAAAAATCATAACTAATTCAAATAAAATCCAAATTGAGTTCTGTAAAAGGCTAACTTGCTTAATTTTTTCCATACTATCCAATAAAAATAATTCCAGAAACGAAATCACAATTATTTTTCACAACAATTTCACAAACATCAATCAATCATCAAATAACACTCAATACAACATGATACCATCCAAAGAACATACAAACAATCGTTTTAAAGTCCAAATTTCTTGCAAGTAAATCAATTACCATGGCTGTGAGGCCAGTTGTTGGAAATTATTTTACCAGGATCTTAGATCTACTCACAAGTATGTTTATTAACATCCTAAATATGAACTTTCTAAAACGATAAATAAACACATATAAAGTTTAAGAAACCTTACATTGGGTGCAGCGGAATAATATGACTCCTTCCGCTCAGATATCTAGCCCTTGATTCCTTTCTGTAGCAGAGCATTATCAATATCTGAACCTGGATCTCTTTCTCTGAATCTTTGATGCTGAAGCTCCTTTGGTGATGATCTTTCTTCACGATCTTCCTCACTATGATTGAGGTATCACTTGATGTGTGTGGGCACTACTCATACACTAAGGATTTCGAAATTATCAAGGAAGAAGAGAGAGAGTGGTCAGCTAAAGATAGGGAGAGAGAAGGCTCAGTTTTTCTGAATTAGAAGAAGTGTTTTTCCTGAAGCCTTCACTATCTATTTATAGCATTCCACTAGGGTTAGATTTGAATTATATGGCATTAAAATAATGAAAAAATCAATTTAAAATATACATATAGGTGGCCGGCCATACATAAGTGGATTGGGCCTTGGGCTTTGCAATTTTGCAATTTTAACACCTTTTGTATCTGATTTTCTCAAAAATGCCAATTTCCTAATTTAAACATTTAAATGCCAATTCTAACTATTTAATAACTATAAATAATTATTAAATAATATTGTCATTTATCATATTTATTAATTGAACCATACAAAGTATCATAATTAACAAATATGCCCCTATAAACTCTTTCTTTACAATTTCGCCCTTACTTAGTGAAAAATTCACAAATAGACATAGTCTAATTTGAGAATTATAATAGATTAATCAAAACCAATTACATGAGTCTTACAAGCAATATTATCTCAACTAGTGGGGGGACCATGGGTCTATATAACCGAGCTTCCAATAAGTAGATCAAGAATTTAGCACTAAAATTCACTAACTTATTAATTCTTCGTTGAATCCACGCATAGAACTTAGAATTGCACTCTCAGTATATAGAATGCTCTATATGTTCCACCATATAGACACATCATTAGTTATCCATTGTTATAATCCTAATGTGATCAATGATCCTCTATATGAATGATCTACACTGTAAAGGGATTAAATTACCGTTACACCCTACAATGTATTTATTCCTTAAAACACTTGACCCCGTATAAATGATATTTCAGCTTATGTGAAATGAGTACTCCACCATTTATGTTCGTTTGGTCAAGCTCGAAGGAGATCATCCTTTGCTTACTATTCGCCAGATAGAAGTTATAGATTCCATGTTTATGATAGCGCTCCCACTCAATTGCACTACCGTGTTCCCAAAAAGTACGTATCACCCTGACCAAAAGGTAGGCTTAACTAACAATTCAAGGAACACGAATAGCCTTTCAAGATTGAGCCTAATCATAACAGGATTAAGATCATTTGATCTAGGATCAACTAGGCGATATTGACTTGAATAGATTTTACGGTAAGATTAATTAAATCTAAGTCAAAGTTCAATATCGGTCCCTTCCGATGCATACTCCATGCATCCAACCTGAGCTTTACTTTAACCAATGCTCTGGAAAGAACATAGCACTTCTCCAAATGCAAGTAAACTCTGTTGTAGATTATCATATCAGTAAAACCCTATGTCTGATAAATCTAGGAAACTTTATTCACATAGTCATGTTTACTTTCCAATGTGTTGACGGCACAATAAACAGGATCAAGTATGTGAAAAGGGTTTTAGATGAATTTATACATTATGTACATATAATCATGAAATAAATCATGTGAACCATGCAACATTAAATGTTATTTCTGATCTATATTAATAAGTAAATCTGATTATATTGAAATGAGTTTTATTTAGGGCATAAATCCCAACAATGTTGCCTTTGATTTTGCCCAATGTACGTGGACCAACCAGACAAGGACACATGGACACAAAGGTTTTAGCACTCAAATTAATAGCTAAGTCTTTATAAAGAAAGGCATTATCCTGGATATGCCTCCCGGAGAAGGCATACAAGGTTTTCTATGCTCCCAGAGATCAAGGTGGCATCTAAGCATCTCCGGGAGATGTCAGGCTTCCTCTGAGCAGTCATCTCGCATTTAATGTCGCATGGGAGGAGGCGTGTTAGAACTGCCACACGCAATAAAGTCTGACGACACAACCCCCGATCTGCACCTACAAGACTATGACCACTTAAGTCTAATGACGGCTACTCTGTGACGAATCACATCAGTCAAAAGACAAGAAGGACAACCCACATAAAATCCCTACAGCACCTAGGGATTTGACCATGCATTACCCATGGTATATTCATTGGGAATACACCACTTTACTGATAGTTACAGAAATACATGTACTATAATTCTGGGGATCACCCCACAAAAACACTATATATACCCCCTCAAAGCTCATTAATGGGGGTCGAGAGTTTTGGGTTGCATAAGTGCAAGAAGAGTAAATACTCACCAAGAACATTCTCTGTATTAAATACACTCATAAATATATAGACTCGTGGACTAAGGCTCATCAACGCCCCAACCACGTAAATCCCTCTCTTAATTTCTTACGGCTCTTTAAACTCCTATTATTTTATTGGTTGCCGAAAACCTCGGTCAACATATACATATCACCCTGACCCAAAAGTAGGCTTAACTAATAAATCAAAGAATATGAATAGCACTCCTGAGATTGAGCCTAAGCATATCAGGATTTAGATTCTTTTAATCTAAGATCAACTAGTGATATTGACTTGGAAAGATACAACGGTAAGTTTATAATATCTTGTCTAAGTTTAATATCGGTCCTGTCCAATGTATACTCCATACATTCGAAACTAGTATACTTTACCAATGTCCTGAAAAGAACATAACACTTACTCCAAGTGTAAGTATACTTCATCGCTGATTATCACATCAGTGTTGTTGACCGAGGTTTTCGGCAACCAATAAAATAGTAATAGTTTAGAGAGCTATAAGAAATCAAGAGAGAGATTTTTTACGTGGTTGGGGCGTTAATGAGCCTTAGTCTACGAGTCTGTGTATTTATGATAGTATTTAATACAAAGAATGTTCTTGGCGAGTTTTTACTCTTCTAGCACTTATGCAGCCCAGAATTCTCGACCCCTCTTTAATGAGCTTTGGCGGGTATTTATAGTGTTTTTGTGGGGTGATCCCCAGAATTAAGGTACATGTATTTCTGTAACTATCAGTAAAGTTGTACATTCCCAATGAATATATCATGGTCTATGCATGGTCAAATCCCTAGGTGCTGTAGGGATTTTATGAGGGCGGTCCTTAATCCCTCTTGAATGATGTGATTCTTCACAGAGTAGCCGTCACTAGACTTTATTGGTCATAGCCTAGTAGGTATAGATCGGGGGTTGTGCCGTCAGACTTTATTGCGTGTGGCAGTTCCAATACGCCTCCTCCCATGCGGCATTAAATGCGAGATGACTGCTCAGAGGAAGCCTGACACCACCCGGAGATGCTTTGAAGCCATCTTGCTCTCCGGGAGCATATGAGACCTTGCATGCCTTCTCCGGGAGGCATACCCAAAATAATGCTTTGCTTTATAAAGACTTAGCTATTTAATTCAAACGATAAACCCTTTCAGTCCACGCGTCACTGTCCGGTTGGTCCACGTATATTGGGCAAGATCAGGGGCAACAAGTGTAAATCCAAAACACTGATGAAACAGGGACTTAGTCTTTTGAATCATATAATCACAATCACATTCCACTGTGTTGACAATACTATAATTGTGAATAAATACATGTTCTGGACTTAACTGATTTTGTGCATATATTAAATATATATACTAAACCATAAGCATGTAAAGTACATGTTAACATAAATCACTTCAAATCTCTTAAATTGATAACTAATCAGATTGTAATGGGTTTTATTTAGGGCACAAAATCCAACAAACTCCCACTTGCACTAACATAAAACGAGTTATGTAGTCCTATCAATCTGATGTCTTGATCTTCAGATCAAGTGTAGTATATTTGATTCCACCCAAACTTCTGGAACCAGGTTCATAAATCATTATGAAACATCCTTAACTATATGCTTTACTCATCAAGGAATACTGAAATCCTTACTGCTTATTAAGTACATCTGAACAAACAGAAGACATATCTCTCATATTTTAGAATTTGGAACTGAGATAATACAATGTAGAATTTTTCTTCAGTAGAATAACTTTCTAGTAATTTCGAATTTACAAAGTTATGTATATCTTCTCTGGTGGAGCTTGAATTATTATAGATGGGTTTTTACACTCTTCTAGAATAACTCCTCCACCCCCAGAGTAACCACCATCTCAAATCTTAAATGAGTTGGTGTAGATATTAGTATTACTAATATATAGTTCCTTAATATCTAACATATAGGTCACTTTCATAAATCTTTCTTGATTGTCCCCTAATGTTCCTCATTTGATTACATCTCAGATAGCTCCCACTCAATAATAGCTATCTGGTTAGATAATACTTTTAACCTCTTACTATTGTTTTGAGGGTATCTAGTTGTGACTTAGTATCTTAGTCTGAAACTGTAAGTTTCTTTAAGACTATGTCAACAACATAGCAGTCTAGTATTTGAAGTGTAAAATACTTGCTAGAGATTAAGCAATCAAATTAAGATACCATAAAATGTTATGAGGATTAGAAATCTTGACTCAAGTCATTCGAATGGACTATGCAAGAATTCTTCTATCTTATTCTCATAATTCTGATAAGTTATTTCTATCCACATGAATGGTTAGATTTGCTTTATCAGTGGTGTTCTTAAGTTCCTATCACAAGTGTCAACTAAATTAAAATGGGTAAAGAATTTTAAAATTCTCCCACTCAATTAAGGTAGTGTGATACATTATCAAAAAACTTTATTGGTATCATTTATCTATTATAATAGTAAATCTAAATTGGAACATATAATCAAGATCAATGATTTATTCTGATAATAGCTAATTTATTATATTACTTCCATGTTTAAAATTATGTGTCACAAAGAGTACTGTGGAATATAGTCCACCCCTAAGTATATAGAGATTATGATCCACCCCTAAAGGTTATAGAGATCATGACTCTCTAAGTGTTATAGAGATTATGTGGAGTTTCGAATATAATCCAGAGTTCATTAGATATAAAAGATCGTTGAACTGCATATTATTCTTAACTTTTTCTCCACCACTATCAGATCAAAAGACCTTTTTATTAAACAAATTCTTAATAATTGTTTTAGAATTAACAATTATTCATAAACATAGAAATAATTTCAAGTGTTTATGTAGTAATAACTCTATAAAGAGTTTAAAGAACTATAGAATTTGTATCAATAATAAAAACACATACACATACAAACATAAATATAATAATTGGTAATTGATATATAAGATAAAGTAATGAAGCTCAACTCATAGATTGCAATTTATTTGTAAAATAAAAAACTTAATTATAAATTAAAAAAAAATTGTTTGCAACATAATGATAAAAGAGCAGGGAATAAAATCCCAACTAATAATTTGAAATCCAAATTGTTCTGAAACTGAAACAATTAATTCAAAAAATAAATAAACGGGCTTCATCTTTATCTTGGACGAACTCCACCCCTTTGTCCAGCTTTCTGATTCAACTCGCTAAGATAGCACCTGAGTTCAAGCAGCTTGGGCTGTAAGAAGGAAAAACAAATAAACAAGGTTAGTAGTCCAGAATTAATAATCCAAATGGATAATAATTCACTAAAACACATCAGTTTATAGAAAGAAATACCTTGTTTCTTTGCAAGAAGCTTAGGACATTGGAGTTTCTAATGGCCTTTCTCATTGCAGTAGAAACACTTTCCTTTTAGTGTATCACCAGGAGCAGCAACCTTTTTGTTCTTAGCTGTTTTCACAGCTTGAGCTCGCTTCTTGGTATTTTTCCACTTCTTCTTATTCTTGGGTCTGGAAGTAGAGGCAACATGTGCCTCAGGTCTAATCGTCCTATTACCATTTCCAGAATTCTGAGGTTTACTCCCTTTCTTCTTGGGTCCTCCAATCAAATTTTCATATTTCTGAAGGTCATTGACTAATGTGTGAAAGTCTTGTTCCTTCTTATTCATGACATAATTTGATGTATAGGGCAGAAAAGCTGGAGTCAGACTATTCAAGATAAGACTCACTTGAGTTGTCTGATCTATTTCAGCACCATGATTCTAGGCTTCCTCAAAATAACTTGCCATTTGGAGAAGGTGATCACGCACATTCTGATGGGGTTCCATCCGTGCATTGATGAATTTCTTAGTCGCGTCAAAGCGAGACTGGATAGATGCCATTCTGAATAGCTCAATTAACTTCGTCATTATTTTTACAGCCGTGACAGTGTTTGCAAACCTTGTTTTCAAGGTGTCAACCATGCTGGAAAGCATGAAGTATCGAGCTTTGTTGTTAGCATTCTGCCAACGCTCGAACTTCTCTTTAATAGCTTTAGTTGCATTGTCACCCGACTGTTCAGGAGACGGCTCAATCAACACAAACAAGGCACTTTCACCTATGAGAGCAATATTAATGTTCTCTTTCCATTTAGGGAAGTTAGATCCATTAAGCTTATTTTCAGTCAACAGTGATAGCATGGGATTTGACATGGCAATACAGGATACTACAAAATAATAAATAGAAATCAATTATGGTTTAACACAAAATCTTATTCAGAAATTATTAGGACATAGCAAGTAGGAATGACAAGAGAAAATACTAAAACATAGAATCCTAAATAATTTCCAAGGTTTTCAACAAACTGATATCAGTGTCCCGTTTAGGCGAGAGTCAAAGCTACCATCCATTGAATAGAGTTGTAAGCTCATCTAAAATAATAAACATTCTAGCAACCTTTTATTCGATCGAAAAGAGAATTCGACTTTGTCCCGTTTAGGCGAGAGTCAAGGTCATTCCTATTTCATGAGCTCCCACCATTGTTTCATACTTTTGTAAGTCAAATACAGTCGCCACCATTAGGGTGATCAATACTAATATAAAACACTTACAAATATACTTATCTTTCGAGATTCTACGGCGCTAACTTGCTAATGAACGTTCCTCCATTAGGGAGGATTACTCACTAAAACAATAGCTATGTAAAACCAACAATGGAGATCGAATATCTTAATAATAATAAAGCTCATTACTTAAAATGTATTTTCTTCTATTATTTATTTATTTTAAATATATATTTATTTAATTAAATTTTAAATTTAGAATAAAATTCTAAATAAAATTTAGTTTAATATTTATAAAATTATACTTAGATGGTTATGAAAATAAAATGAATTATTTTCATCTTAGTATTAATTTTCCAATAAATATTAAGAAAATTATTTAATTTAAGTTGTATTAATTTAAATTAATTTGCAACTCAAATTTAAATTTTCTATAAAAATATATATTGTATTTCGAAAAATTAAAGTATAAAATTATACAATTTTCGAAATACAAAAAAAATAAATTAATCTTTACTAAAAAAATATTTCAAGCAACAATACTATCTATCTAAATTTTGTTTGACTAATTAATTCAATTTCTAACAATAATATATTTTAGTTCATTTATTTTAAAGTAATCATTAAATGAAAAAATCATTGATTTTAGTTGGTTCAAAATTAATTAAAATAATTAATTTACAACTTTAATCTATTTTTCAAGATAAATTCAAAACCATCTTGAATATTCAAATGTAATCTCGAAAATATTGATTAATAAAATAAATAAAATATATTTTTAAAATTATTCAAATTTAAGTTGTTAAAAAAAACAACTTAAAATAATTTTCTATTTAATTAAATGTCATGAAAATAAAAATATTTAAGTATCATGATGAAAATCAACTTAGATATTTAGTTTTTAATTTAATTAAATGTATTAAATTCAAGAAATGAATAATGAAGTATAGAGAAGGCTTAATTATTAATTTCTAGTTTAATACTAGGAAAAATATTCTTTATTTGAATTGTACCAAAATTAGTTATTAAACAATTAATTTCACAATCAATGATATTTTCCTATTTTAATATTAGAAATAATAACTAGTATAGAAATAACTATCTTGAAAATATCTCAATTTAACTAAGTATCTTTTCAAGATTTGAAAAATATCTAATTTAAGTTGTTATAGAAAGAATCTAAAATAAGCAACTTAAAATTTTCCAAATAAAATTTAAATAAATATCAAAATTAAGTGGTAACTACCTAATTTAAGAATATTCCATTTTAAGTTTAAACTCAACTTAAAAAAATATCTTAAGAATCTTCAATAACCAATTTCTAGAATTCCTCAACTTAATATTAAATTCAAAAGATATTCAAATTTAAGTTGATAAGGAAAATTAGTTAGAAATAACTAATTTATAACTTAAATAGGAATATTTAATGAAATAATTAAAGTAAGTTTCAGAAAGAATCTAGTTAGTTAAAATTCTTTATTTAATTAAATATAAGAAAAATACAAATAGTTTATCTAGAAATAATATCTTAAACTAAGAGTATTTTTCTTAAAAATTAACTTTAAAATATTAAAATGAAAATAAATTTCATATATTTTAAAAGTTAATTATGTTGCTAATCAATTTTATTAGGTTAAACTAATTTAATTAACCTAATACAGTTATTCAAATTAAGCAAATGGGCATTCACAATTGGGGTAGTTCATGTGAGGGGGAGCTGGGTTCAGTATGTCGTACCCACTTCTATTGGCCCCCATCTCTCACACAAGACCCAAAAGAGAGGAATTTAACCTTAAAATAAATAACTGTTATTAATTGAATAAGTCCAAAAACTAAATGGACCTAAATAAAATCTATCAGGATGTGACATTTTATTTAGCAACAACCTATATGCATCTATAATACAATAAACATATAGGCTCACACAGGCATATAGATTTGGATGGACCCTATCATGTTACTAGGTCATACACAGATGAAAAAAGAATGTAAAATTTACCTGTTACAAATTATTTACTTGACCTATTGACAATCGAACCATGGGTTAAAATCAGATCATTGGATCTGTCAACAAGTTAACCATGGCAATTTAGATCAAGCAATAATAGGTTTTAGAAAAACTTACAAACAATCTAAAACACATACTCCTGCAACAAGTTGAATTTGGATAGTTGGATGTAGGATTTATTTAATTTTAAATAATTAATTATATTTCGAAAATAATTAAATAATAATAAAAAATATTTTCAGATTTTAAAAGAAATAAAGTAATATTTAAAATTAAACCTACAATTTTAAAAAATTAGGTTTCAACTAACCTAAATATCATTTAAAAAAAAATTGCTAACCACCTTTAAAATTTCATGTTATTTTATAAATTAAATATTCAATAAAATAAAATGATAAATACATACACTTTTCTCATTTTATAATTTAATTTAAGTAAAAATAACAAAATTTAAAAGTTAGCAAAAATATCTTATTTCTATTTAAAATACCATGATTATAGTAATCTTATTTTAAATCTAAATAAGGTCAAATTACTTAAAATAGAATATTTTATAAAAAAAAAAAATAATATCTGACCTTAGATTTCAAATTAAGATAAAATAATCAAATTTTAAAAAATAAGAAAAAGAAGTAAGCAAAAAATAGATTTTTACCTATTTTCAAATTCAAATTACACTAATATCTAAAATTAATTTTAAAAAAATCAAATTAATTTATTTCTGAAAATTAGATTTGAAATATGAAAAATAAAAATCAAAATACAAAACTACACAAAAAATCGAAAGTTAATTCCATGAAATAGCAAGAAAAATCGAAGAAAACGAAAAAAAATTGCAGGTGGTACGAACAGTATGCAAAGCATACTGTCCGCGCACGCAGATGAAGGAGATCTGCCGAGGGATCTCGGCGCATGCCTTCACTGGCATGATTTCCGCGCGGGTAGGAATGGTGATCACCACCCTCATTTTTTCGATTTTCAAAAATTCAAAACTAATTCAAATAAAATCTAAATTGAGTTCTGTAAAAAAGGAAATTGCTTAATTTTTTCTAAACTATCCAATAAAAATAATTCCAGAAACAAAAATTCAATTATTTTTCGTAGAATTTCACAAACATCAATCAATCATCAATACACCACACAAAACAACATGATACCATCCAAAACACAAACAAATCGTTTTAAGTCCAAATTTTTTGAGAGCAAATAAATTATCATGGCACTGATACCAGTTGTTGGAATTTATTTTACCAAGATCTTAGATCTACTCACAAGTATGTTACTTAACAATCTAAATATGAACTTTCTAAAATGATAATAAACACATATAAAGTTAAGAAAACCTTACATTGGTTGCAGCGGAATAATATGTCTCCTTCCACTCAGATCTCTAACCCTTGTATCCTTTCTGTTCCAGAGTATTATCAAGATCTGAGTCCAAATGTACTTCTCTTGGATTTGGATCCCTCACGATCTTCCAAACTATGATTGAGGTACTACTTGTTGTGTGTGGGCACTACTGTTTCACTAGGGTCATTCGAAATTAGAAGACCAAGACAAGAGATACAGGGTTCGGCTATAGAGAGAAAAAGGGAAGGCTCAAAATTCCAGTTTCCTAAATTCTGAATAACTGCTTAACTGCTTAATTTGGTGTGAGCCTTCACTTTCTATTTATAGACAACTGCTAGGTTTAGGTTAGTAATTAATTGGCATTAAAATAATGAAAATAATAATTGGAAAAAGCATGCACAAGTGGCCGGCCATGGTGTTATTGGGCCTCACTTGGATTTTGCAGTTTTTCACAATTTTTATTTCTATTTTCTCAAAAATGCAAATTTTCCAATTCTAACCATTTAAATGCCAGAACTAATTATTTAATAACTAAAATAGATTATTAAATAATATTGTCATTTAATATAATTATTAATTAAACATATAGAGTCTCTTAATTAATAAATAAACCTATAATCTATTTTCTTTACAATTTCACCACTGCTTAGTGAAAATTCACAAATTAGACGTAGTCTAACTTTAGAATTACAATTGATTAATCATAAATCAATTATTACAAGCAGTATGGTCTCAACTAGAATGGGGACCATGGATCTATAAAACTGAGCTTCCAATAAGTCGAACCGAATTTACTAAGTAAATTCCTTAACTTATTAATTCCTTGTTGAATCCACTCTTAGAACTTGGAATTGCACTCTGAGACTTATATAGAGCGTTCTATATGTTCCACGATATAGATACGCTATCTCATTTAACCATCGTTATAATCTTAATGTGATCAAAGATCCTCTATATAGATGATTTACACCGAGATGGGATAAATTTACCGTTTTCACCCCTCAATGTATTTGGCCCCTTAAAACACTTAGCTACCTGTAAATGATGTTTTAGTGATCTAAGATATAGTCACTGAAACAAGAGCTCATCCATTTACTTCTATTTAGCTAAGCTCGAAGGGAATCACCACTTGACTTCTATACACTAGTAGAAGCTATAGATTCCATATTATTGTTTAGCGCTCCCACTAAGTTATACTATCATGTTCCCAAAATATACGTATCACCCTGACCCAAAAGTAGGCTTAACTAATAAATCAAAGAACATGAATAGCACTCCTGAGATTGAGCCTAAGCATATCAATTAATCTAAGATCAACTAGGGATATTGACTTGGAAAGATACAACGGTAAGTTTATAATATCTTGTCTAAGTTCAATATCGATCCAGTCCAATGTATACTCCATACATTCGAAACTAGTATACTTTACCAATGTCCTGGAAAGAACATAACACTTACTCCAAGTGTAAGTATACTTCATCGCAGATTATCACATCAGTGTAAATCCAAAACAGTGATGAAACAGGGACTTAGTTTTTTGAATCATATAATCACAATCACATTCCACTGTGTTGACAATACTGTAATTGTGAATAAATATATGTTCTGGACTTAACTAATTTTGTGCATATATTAAATATATATTAAACCATAAGCATGTAAAGCACATGTTAACATAAATCACTTCAAATCTCTTTAATTGATAACTAATCAGATTGTAATGGGTTTTATTTAGGGCACAAAACCCAACAGTTACCCCCCAACTTGGGTCTTGGGAGGGGGGGGGGGTCACCCAACTATGGTGGTTGTCACCCCCCCCCCCCAACTTGGGTCTTGGGAGGGGGGGGGGGTCACCCAACTATGGTGGTTGTCACCCCCCCCCCCCAACTTGGGTCTTGGGGGGGGGGGGGTCACCCAACTATGGTGGTTGTCACCCCCCCTAACTTAGGTCTTGGGGGTTTCACCCAACTTTGGTGGTTGTCATTGTTGGAATTTATTTTACTAGGAACTTAGATCTACTCACAAGTATGTTATTTAACATCCTAAATATGAACTTTCTAAAACGATAATAAACACATATAAAGTTAATAAAACCCTACATTGGTTGCAGCGGAATAATATGTCTCCTTCCACTCAGATCTCTAACCCTTGTATCCTTTCTGTTGCAGAGTATAATCAAGATCTGAGCCCGAATGTCCTTCTCTTGGATTTGGATCCTTCACAATCTTCCAAACTGTGATTGAGCTACTCCTTGCTGTGTGTGGGCACTACTCTTTCACTAGGGTCATTCAAAATTGGAAGAGCAAGACAAGAGATATAGGGTTCGGCTATAAAGAGAAAAGGGAAGGCTCAAAATTCCAGTTTCCTGAATTTCTGAATAACTGCTTAACTGCTTAATTTGGTGTGAGCCTTCACTTTCTATTTATAGACAACTGCTAGATTTAGGTTAGTAATTAATTGATATTAAAATAATGAAAATAATAATTAGAAAATGCATGCACAAGTGCCGACCTTGGTGTTATTGGGTCTCACTTGGATTTTGCAATTTTCACAACTTTTATTTCTAATTTCTCAAAAATGCAAATTTTCCAATTTTAACCATTTAAATGTCAAAACTAATTATTTAATAACTAAAATAGATTATTAAATAATATTGTCATTTAACATAATTATTAATTAGACATATAGAGTCTCTTAATTAATAAATAAACCTAGAACCTCTTTTCTTTACAATTTCACCCCTGCTTAGTGAAAATTCACAAATTAGACGTAGTCTAACTTTAGAATTACAATTGATTAATCATAAATCAATTATTGAGTCTTACAAGCAGTATGGTCTCAACTAGAATGGGGACCATGGATCTATATTACTGAGCTTCCAATAAGTCGAACCGAATTTACCAAGTAAATTCCCTAACTTATTAATTCCTTGTTGAATCCACTCTTAGAACTTGGAATTGCACTCTCAAACTTATATAGAGCATTCTATATGTTCCACGATATAGATATGCTATCTCATTTTACCATCGTTATAATCTTAATGTAATCAAAGATCCTCTATATAGATGATTTACATCGAGAAGGGATAAATTTACCGTTTTCACCCCTCAATGTATTTTGCCCCTTAAAACACTTAGCTACATGTAAATGATGTTTTAGTGATCTAAGATTTAGTCACTGAAACAAGAGCTCATCCATTTACTTCTATTTAGCTAAGCTCGAAGGGAATCATCACTTGACTTCTATACACTAGTAGAAGCTATAGATTCCATATTTATGTTTAGCGCTCCCACTCAGTTATACTATCATGTTCCCAAAATATACGTATCAACCTGACCCAAAAGTAGGCTTAACTAATAAATCAAAGAACATGAATAGCACTCCTGAGATTGAGCCTAAGCATATCAGGAGTTAGATTCTTTTAATCTAAGATCAACTAGTAATATTTGTTTGAAATTATTTTACCAGGATCTTAGATCTACTCACAAGTATGTTGATTAACACCCTAAATATGAACTTTCTAAAACGATGAAATGAACACATATAAAGTTTAGGAACCTTACATTGGGTGCAGCAGAATAGTATGACTCCTTCCGTTCAGATATCTAGCCCTTGATTCCTTTCTGTAGCAGAGCATTATCAATATCTCAACCTGGATCTCTTTCTCTGATTCTTTAGTGCTGAAACTCCTTCTTGCTGAAAGTCTTTCTTCACGATCTTCCTCACTATGATTGAGGTATCACTTGCTGTGTGTGGGCACTACTCTAACACTAAGAATTTCGAAATCTTTAGGAAGAAGAGAGAGAGGGAGTGGTCGGCCAAAGATAGGGAGAGAGAGAGGCTCAGTTTTTTCAGAATGAAAAGTCAGAAGGAAAGTGTAATTTTCCTGAAGCCTTCACTATCTACTTATAGCATTCCACTAGGGTTAGGTTTGAATTATTTGGCATTAAAATAATGAAAATATCAGAGGGAAAACCCTACAAAAGTGGTCGGCCCTATACATGTGGATTTGGGCCTCACTTTTTGCAATTTTGCAGTTTTATCTTTTCTGCATCTGATTTTCTCAAAACCGCCAATTTTCAAATTCAACCATTTAAATGCCAATTCTAACTATTTAATAACTATAAATAATTATTAAATAATATTGTCATTTATCATATTTATTAATTGAACCATACAAAGTATCATAATTAACAAATATGCCCTTTAAAACTCTTTCTTTACAATTTCGCCCTTAATTAGTGAAAAATTCACAAATAGACATAGTCTAATTTGAGAATTATAATTGATTAATCGAAACCAATCATATGAGTCTTACAAGCAATATTATCTCAACTAGTGGGGGGACCATGGGTCTATATAACCGAGCTTCCAATAAGCAGATCAAGAATTTATAACCTAAATTCACTGACTTATTAATTCTTCGTTGAATCCACGCATAGAACTTAGAATTGCACTCTCAGTATATAGAATTCTCTATATGTTCCACCATATAGACATATCATTAGTTATCCATTGTTATAATCCTAATTTGATCAATGATCCTCTATTTGAAAGATCTACACTGTAAAGGGATTAGATTACCGTTACACCCTACAATATATTTAATCCTTAAAACACTTAACCCCGTATAAATGATATTTCAGCTTATGTGAAATGAGATCTCCACCATTTATTTTCGTGTGGTCAAGCTCGAAGAAGATCATCCTTTACTTACTCTTCGCCAGATAGAAGTTATAGATTCCATGTTTATGTTAGCGCTCCCACTCAATTGCACTACTGTGTTCCCAAAATGTACGTATCACTCTGACCCAAAAGTAGGCTTAACTAACAAATCAAAGAACACAAATAGCCTCCTGAGATTGAGCCTAATCATAACAGGATTAAGATCATTTGATCTAGGATCAACTAGGCGATATTGACTTGAATAGATATTACGGTAAGTAGAATAAATCTAAGTCAAAGTTCAATATCGGTCCCTTCCGATGCATACTCCATGCATCCAACGTGAGCTTTACTTTAACCAATGCTCTGGAAAGAACATAGCATTTCTCCAAATGCAAGTAAACTCCGTTGTAGATTATTATATCAGTAAAACCCTATGTCTGATAAATCTAGGAAACTTTATTCACATAGTCATGTTTACTTTCCAATGTGTTGACAGCACAATAAACAGGATCAGGTATGTGAAAAGGGTTTCAGATGAATTTATACATTATGTACATATAATCATGAAATAAATCATGTGAACCATGCAACATTAAATGTTATTTCTGATCTATATTAATAAGTAAATCTGATTATATTGAAATGAGTTTTATTTAGGGCATAAAACCTAACAAACTCCCACTTGCACTAATATAAAGCAAAAAGTGCATTTCAAATAATCTCAACACCTTGATATACAAATCAAGTGTAGTAGTAGTAAACTCCTCGTAATAGGATCTGAAAGGTTGAATTAAACACAACCTTTTCTCCACTATTACTCTTCCTTAATCACAAAATCATTGATAGTGTGAAATTCCTCTCTATATGTCTACTCTCTTGGGATACTAGCTTTTATACGTTTGGCAACTACTTCTTGGTTATTCAGGAAGTAACACTAGTAGTTTAGGCAATTTGGAATGGTGCCAAAAATGTATAGAACTTTCCTTAGACTGAATAAGTACCTTTCCTGCAACTTTAACATTCAGTCCCTTTCTGGTAGACCTAGAGACTTCAGATAGGTTTTTACACTTCTCCAAAATCACTATTCCACCCCCAGAGTAATCACCATCTTATCAGAAAGATTTTCTAGCACAAAGGCAAATTTCGAAATCTGATATGGTGTAGTCTAAGAGTTTTAAACACACCCTTATCGACTAACATATAGTTCCTCTTCTTAATTTGATACCTACGCATTACTCCCACTCAATAGCAGGTGTCTGGTCTAAGGCATACAAAAGCATATCTAAGACCTCTCACTGTTGATTTAAGAAATTCTTTCATGGCTTTATCTTTTCTGGAATAGTTGAGACTTTTCCTTAGATAAATAAAATCTATGCCTAGAAGTCGAGAAGCTTCTATAGATTGCCATTAGAAAGAAAATGCTTCAGCATCTTACTAAAGTAAGTTGCTTGCATTAGAGTAAGTAATTACCAGGTATACCACAAGCCATATGTTTAGATAAACTCAAACCTATAATACTAGGAACAGGAAGTTTTGTTAAGTCCATTGAATAGACTTATAAACGAAAAATTTCCTTTTATGTCCTTGTATTAGAAAAATTAGGTTATTCCATGTGAATGGATTAAACCATAGTTCTATTGGCTTTTCTTCTTAGTTTCTTATCTTGACAATCCATTACTTGTTTAAACTCACAATGGATTTTAATCACTAGTGTCTTCCAAGAAGGTGAGTTCCTAGAAACTCTCCCACTACGACAAGGTACCGTGAATTATGTCTAAGAAAACTAAATGGTATTGACCCTTCGGTTGTGACAAGACAACAGAGGCAGTGGGATCATCATATGTCATATAAGATGATAGAACACTTTTAGAATCAAGAAAAATATCTCCTTTATTTGCTACTTTATTTTTCAGACTTAGTCATTTTCTTAGAAAAGTAGTATTTGTTTAAACAAACACTTTCTTATCTAATGACTATGGGATGGTCCACCCCTAATCACTTAGAATAGCTAACAAACCATGGTTAACAGTTCTAGCTTTTCTTAAGACTTTGATTAGGTCATCCATGAATCTAGTAATGATTTACATTAAGTATACAAGCATTACATCATTCTGAAATCGTATTACCATAGAAGGAATTAGGCAACAACTAGTAACTAATCATCAATATGCAAATCGAAATTTCTGGGGAGGTAAGTTTGGATATAATTCAAAAATCAATTTAATGATCTATCTACTAACTATTTCTCCACCCCTATCAGTTCGCAAGATCTTTAACCACTTACCTTAATGGTTTTCCACCATTGCTAGAAATTAATGAAATTTTTTAAACATTTCAAATTTCTTTGCATAAGGTATAATCTAGAGTTATCATTTTAAGAATACAACGAAAAACTCATATCCACCCCTGAATGTACATCCATATGCGATTGAGATGAACTACTTTCAGTGGATATAGGCATATTAACTCTTTGCAGAGATTGATCTTGTCTAATCCACTATGAACAAGATACAAATGCCATAGATTAATAAAAATATGGTTGTGTCTTTTTGATGACTTAGGTTTAGTTACATCAAAGAGTTCTTAGAATAGTGCAAGTGGATCCTGATCACAAAATACCAAACTCATGTTCCATACAGTTTGAATCCATTAATAGAAGATGGATATTAAACACTTGTGAAAGTATCTGTATTGCTTCCTGGAAATAGAAATATAAGAAAATTTCTGTTTGGATTCTAAAATTAAAGTGAAAGACTTAAATTTATACCAAATATAATGAGTAATTCTATCTTGGACCACCACTACTAATATAACTCTAAGTCTGATTTGCCCATACAAGTAGGAGATTTCTAAGATTGATGATTTATATCAATTGGGAATAGAATTTCGGGATTATAATCATATGCGTCATTTAATTTCTTAAGAGAAAATATAGAATGACATGAAATGATTTATAGACCATTCATCCAATGATATGTTATTGAGCTAATTCGAAATGAATAAGCTAAGAGGAATTAGGATAATTTCGTTTATAAATAAGAATCCAATGATGCTTCGATTAGCGAGAGTCAAAGTAATCTTATTTATATATATAATCTTCTTGTTTCATATTGTAAAAATACTAGTCTAAGGTGTCATCAATTGATGAACAGCTAGATGTTGCATATACAATATTTATCTTTCGAGATCTAACACTGTTATGTATGTCTAATGGTGAAAATCCATTAGGGATTTATCTCATTAGATAAACAAACCAAGTTAGACCAACAATGAAGATTCAAAATTAAACTACAACTTAATAACAGAAAATAACATGGTTCAATATAAATTCATACACAATTCAGAAATTATTAAACATATAGCAAGTAGGAATGACAAGTGAAAATACTAAAACATAAGATCCTAAATAATTTCCAAGGTTTTCAACAAACTGATATCAGTGTCCCGTTTAGGCGAGAGTCAAAGCTACCATTCATTGAATAGAGTTGTCAGCTCATCTAAAATGTTAAACATTCTAGCAACCTTTTATTCGATCAAGATTGGAATTCAGCGTTGTCCCGTTTAGGCGAGAGTCAAGGCAATTCTATCTTATGAGCTTCCACCATTGTTTCATAATTTGCAAGTCAAATATGGTCGCCACCATTAGGGTGATCCATACCATATAAAACACTTACAAACTACTTATCTTTCGAGATTTAACGGTGCAAAATTGCTAATGAACGTTCCTCCATTAGGGAGGATTACTCACTAAAACAAATGCGATGTAAAACCAACAATGGAGATCGAATATCTTAATAATAAAGCTCATTATTTAAAGAGAGTTGTATTTTCTTTGATTCTCTTTGTTTAATCTATTTATTTTAAATATATATATATTTATTTAATTAAAAATTTCCAATTTAGAATGAAAAATTCTAAATATAAATTTTACTTAGATGGATATGAAAATAACATGAATTATTTCCATCTTAGTAATAATTTCCAATAAATATTTAGAAAAATATTCAATTTAAGTTGTTACAAAATTAATTTAAATTAATTTACAACTCAAATTTAATTTTCTATAAATATATATTGCATTTCAAAAAATTAAAGTATTCAAGGATACAATTTTCGAAAATGCATGTTAAAATAAAAAAGAAATCCTGAAAAAATTATTCTAATTTAATGTTGGCCCAAAATTAATTAATAAAATTAATTTACAACAAAAAAAAATAATTTTCCTATTTAATTAAATATATATATGAAAAATTTCAAATATTTAAGTATGATGATGAAAATCAACTTAAATATTAATTTTCTATTTAATTAAATACACTAGAAAAATACTTCAAGCAAAAATATCACCTATCTAGATTTTCCGTTGACTAATTAATTAAATTTCTAATAAAATATATTTTACTTCATTTATTTTAATTAATCATTACGTGAAAAAATCATTGATTTAAGTTGGTCCAAAATTAAAATAAATAATTTACAACTTTAATCTATTTTTCAAATAAAATTCGAAATTCCAGCATTTAAGAAATGCAATTTCGAAATTTGATTAATAAAATAAAGAAAAAAATATATTTTGAAAATTATTTAAATTTAGTTGGAAAAAATAAATTTCAACTAAAAATAATTTTCTATTTAATTAAGTGTCATGAAAAAGAAATATTTAAGTAACATGATGAAAATCAACTTAGATATTTAATTTTTAAATTAATTAAATGTATTAAATTCAAGAAATAAATAATTAAGTGTAGAGAAGGCTTAATTATTAATCTCTAGTTTAATACTAGGAAAAATATACTTAAAATAAATTGTACCAAAATTAATTGTATAAATTATTAATTTCACAATGTATAATATTTTCCTATTTAATATTAGAAATAATAAGTAGTCTAGAAATAACTATCTAGAAAATATCTTATTTGACTAAGTATCTTTTCCACAAAATTTGAAAAAATATCTAATTTAAGTTGTATTAGAAAAAATCTAGAACTTAAATATTTTCAAATTTAAATTTAATTAAATATCAAAGATTAAGTTGTAACCACTTAATTTAAAAATATTCCATTTTAAGTTCATATTCGAAAAGATATTAACTTAAAAAATATCTAAAATATTCCATTTTAAGTTAATATTCGAAAAGATATTAACTTAAAAAATATCTAAAGAATCTTAATAACCAATGCCTAAAATTCCTCAACTTAATTTTGAAATTTGAAATTCAAAAGATATTCAGATTTAAGTTGGTTAGTTGTAGATAACTAAATATCAACTTAAATAAGAATATTTAATGAAAAATTTAAATTAAGTTCCAGAAAGAATCTAGATGGTTATAATTCTATATTTAATTAAATACAAGAAAATACATATAGTTTAGCTTAGAATATAAAATTCCTTAAACTATATTTTTCTTAAATTAATTTCAAAATAAATGAAATTAATTATGTTGCTAATCAATTTTATTAGGTTAAACTAGTTTAATTAACCTAGTACAGTTATTCAAATCAGGCAAATGGGCCTTCACAATTGGGGTGGTTTGTGTGAGGGGGTGCTGGGTTCAGTATGTCGTACCCACTTCTATGGCTCCCAACTCTCACACAAGGCCCAAAAGAGAGGAATTTAACCTTAATAAGAACAACTGTTATTAATTGAATAGGCCCAAAAACTAAATGGACCTAAATAAATTCTATCAAGAACTATGATATTTTGTTTAGAACCAACAACCTATATGCATCTATAACAAAATTAAACATATAGGCTCACACAGGCACACAATTTCGATGGATCCTATCATGTTGCTAGGTCATACACAGATGAAAGAAGATTGTAAAAATACCTGTTACAAATTATTTACTTGACCAAGGGAGCCATGAGTTAAAATCAGATCATTAGATCTGTCAACAAGTTAACCATGGCTATTTGCAATCAAGCAATAATAGGTTTTAAAAACTTACAAACAAGCTAAAACACATACTCCTGCAACAAGGTTAGCTGGATAGTTGGATGTAGGATTTATTTAATTTTAAATAAATAATTTCGAAAAAATTAATTAAATAAAAAAAATTTATTTTCGAAAATTTAAAAAAATTTAAAAAAATTTCGAAATTTTAAAATAAATATTTAAAATTAAACCTATAATTTTGAAAAATTAGGTTTCAACCAACCTAAATATCATTTCAAAATTTTGCTAACTACTTTCAAAAATTTAATGTTATTTTATAAATAAAAAATTGAAAAAAGATAAATGAATATCTTTTTCAGATTCTAAATGTAATTTAAATAAATAAAATAACAAAATTTAAAAGTTAGCAAAATATCTTACATCTATTTAAAATTACATGATTATAATTATCTTATTTTAAATTTAAATAAGGTCAAATTATTTTAAAAAAAAATTAATTTAAAAAATTTAATATCTGACCTTAAATTTAAAAATAAGATAAGATATAATCAAATTTAAAAATAAGATAGATAATTAAGCAAAAAGATAAATATTTACTATTTTCAAATTCAAATTACACTAATATCATGAATTAAATTTAAAAAATATTAATTAATTTAATTATGATAATTAGAATTAAATTAGGAATAGTAAATGTATAAATACAGAACTACACAAAAAACGGAAGTTAAATCCATGAAAAAACATGATAAATCGAAGAAAAACAAAAAAAATGTGAGTTGTACGGACAGTATGCTGTGCATACTCGTCCGCGCGCGCACAAGGGTTGTTTGGGCGTGGTTTCTCGGCGCAGGGGGAAATCTGCATGATTTCCGCGTGCGCAAGAGCCCTCCTGCTCAACCCCGATTTTTTCGAAACTTCAAAAAATCATAACTAATTCAAATTAAATCGAAATTGAGTTCTGTAAAAAAGTAACTTGCTTAATTTTTTCCATACTATCCAATAAAAATAATTCCAGAAACAGATATTCAATTAATTTTCACGAAAATTCACAAACATCATATGACCCACCATTCCACAATGGAAACAGGCCCTAGCCTGACACTCGCCCAGGTGATGCCTTTTACACCTCGGACATTCAGGAAAAGTCCGCCAGTTTTCATTCCCACTACGACGGAAACCTTGGTTACCCTGGAATCTTTTGTTTGGGCCTGCTGCCGATGTTTCACTAGGTCTTTTCCTGCGGTCACCAAGATCAGTACCCCTACCCGAACCAGCACCTGCTGTTTGTTTCCATGAATCTCTTCTGGCAATATTTTTCTTTCGTATCTGAGCCTCTGCACCCTCAGAAACTAAAGCCAACTCAACTATCTGAGCATAAGTTCGGGCAACCCCCGGTTGTTTAGAAGCAACAATCACATCCCGGGCGATGTGTTCATCCAGCCCCCGAATAAACTTGGCTTTTCTAGCAGCTTCAGTAGCCACCTCATCTGAGGCAAACTTTGCCAGTCGATCAAACTTAGTAGCATACTCTGTCACAGTCATACTACCCTGAGTTAACCGTATAAACTCTTCTGCCTTTGCTGCCTTAATAGACTCATTATAATACTTCTCAAAAAATAAGGCCCGAAAAGTTTCCCAGGTCATATTATTCAGATCATGGCCCTGAGATACAATCTCCCACCAAATACGGGCATCATCTCGTAGCATATAGGTAGCACACCTGACCCGGTCATTATCTTCAACTCGCATAAAATCGAAAATGGATGTTATCATACTCATCCATTGCTCTGCTTTGAGTGGATCAGCACCACCCTCGAACACTTTGGCGGTTCTCGCTTTCGAACCGTTCATATAATGGTTCCAAACGATTTCTGCATCCGGTGGCACTACTAAAGGTGCTTGGGAGGATCGGGATTCAGATTTAGAGCGGTGAGCTCGCCGCTCTCTTAATTCTACGATTTGTTCACCTTCCGCCGAATAGTTTCTTGCATAGCAGCATATAACTGTTCCCAATTAGGTGGTGGTAAAGGGTTCTCTCCCTCACCGGCAGCCCTGAGCCCAGCTAGCTCGCGGGCACCCCTACCAGTCCGCCTTGGGTGCATAACTATACACCTGCGATCACATTCCAAGTAATAACAATGCGATAAGTATTTCCATATATTATAATCCTTCCCACAACATTCGATATCGACATAATTCGGATAATCGGGTAATCGAAAATTAACAAGCTATCTTTTAACTTAAAACTTACTAAACCATGAGTCGATCAAAGTCCTTGCAGCCAATGTACATATCAAACCAGTCTTCAGGATCTAAAAACCTTGGCGCTCTGATACCATGTTGTAACGCCCTGTCCAACAGGGACGCCACGTGTGTGCATTTTATTTAAAATACCAATAATTATATAAGATGTAATTATAATAAAAGTGTGGGTAATTAAAATTTTGATAGTTAAAACTCAACCTTAAAATTGTTTAACAAAAGATAAGTAACATGATTTATGGGGTCCCCCTGTTTTCAAAATATTTACAAACTGGTTTCAAAGTATTTTACAACATAAACTTTATATTTTCCAAAATACAATCAAAATAGAAAGCATCACGTAAACTGGGCTGTCATGCGGCTGGTATGTACATTCTTCTTGTGACCATAACTCATGGTTGTTCGACTTTAGCTTTTCCTTTACCTGCACCATAAAGCACCAGTGAGTCACAGAGACTCAGCAAGAAAGTGATCAAAACAATAATTGAAAGAAAATGATTATCAACTTATTCTCATGCCATTATGTTTACTCACTATTCGATAATAACAAGCATTTTCTTAAACATCATACATTCCTGGTACTTAATAAAGTACCACTTTTACCACTCGTTACATACGAGCTGAATATGTCACTATCGTTGCCCGATAACGCAAACGATAAGTAAGAAACCTAACCGCGGTTTCAAGAGTAATTACTCATAACGGTAATAACCGTTTCCAACCCTAGGTAATAACCTAGGCTTAATAAGCTTTAATCAACATCATGATAATAATCAAGATCACCTCCATTCATTCATTGATTTTTAACCACATATGGTGCTTACCACTTTTCTTACCTTAATTCAGAAGTCAAGAATATGGCCGACCTGGGTGGAAAAACAAGCTAGGCAATCCCGGTCCTATGTCACGACAATTGAGAAACACAAATAAATACCTTAACATAATATTCCGGATTAAAACCCTAATTCTAAACCGATTAGACTTAGCCTTCACCATCAATATAATAATTCAAATAACTCAAAATTATTCAAAGGCAGGTACTAGGTTCAACCCCGAGCTAAACGCGGATCAGAGAAAAACCCGAGAATTGTTCCCCTGCTGTAACCGGTCGACCGGTTCTGATACAGCAGAACCAACCGGTCGACCGGTTGCTGCCAGACCAGAACAATTCTGGTTTTTCTCCTCCAGCTCGAACCAAAACCAAATCATACCTAATTTGCACTTCCAGAACAGTTCAACATACTAAATACAATGCATTCAACATATCATTTAATCACAATTCATCATGTTACTCAAAATCAACATCTCACTTGTCAATTTTCATTAAAAACATCACTTTCCACACCTATTTGTTGCACAGCCCTTAATCTCCCTCAATCTTTATTCACACAAGTTCCAAATCACCCTAAGAACCTACCCTAACTTCAGCTTATACCCCAGCTCTGAATTAAATGAAAACCCTCACCAAAACCTAATCTAAACTCATGGAAACCAACCAAGAAAAGGGTAGAAACCTTACCTCCACTTAGCTAACTCCTAGGGTTAGGATTAGCTCAAGAATTTGAAGAAAAAGAAGTGAGTTTTTCCCTGGTTCCAGCAGCTACAAGAATCGGCAGAAGGGAGAAGGAGAAAAGAAGCTTGGAGCTTTTGTTTTTTTTTTTGAAAAAAATGATTACTTGTCATGGAAGGAAACTCCCTTAAATAAGGGTTTTCATTCTTTTTTTTTTTTTCCTTGCAGCCACAAAATAAATAAGTAAAGAAAAGAAATTGCCAAAATTAAAATGACTAAACTATCCCTCAAAATAACCTAAACTTAAATTATAACCTAGGGGCATTTTGGTAATTTTACTAATTCCCCAATCCGACATTCTAATAAAATTCTAACTTAATCCGGGATATTCTTAAAATAATTCTTTCATTTAATGTCGTGACATTGCTAACCACATGGCTAAAATTCCACAATTGCCGGGCCCAAAATAACGTATTTCGTTAAATAATTTCTCAACAATTTATCTAAGTAAGATCATAATCCTACTTCATTTTCCAAGTAATTACATATTTAATAAAATATGTCCATTTAATATTATTTATTTTCTGGGATATTACAACTATCCCCTACTTATAGGAATTTCGTCCTCGAAATTTACCTGAAAAGCTCGGGATACAACTCCCGCATCTGCGACTCTAGTTCCCAAGTCGCTTCTTCAACTTTACTATTCCGCCACAACACTTTAACTAGTGGAATAGTCTTGTTTCGCAACACCTTTTCTTTCCTGTCTAAGATCTGTACTGGTTGTTCTTCATATGACAGGTCGGTTTGAAGCTCAATGTCTTCATAACTTAAGATATGAGTTGTATCAGATACATATTTCCGAAGCATCGAGACATGAAACACATTATGAACCCCAGATAAGGCAGGAGGTAGAGCCAACCGATAAGCTACCTGACCTACTTTCTCAAGAATTTCAAATGGACCAATAAATCTGGGACTCAACTTTCCCTTCTTCCCAAACCTTCGAATCCCCTTCATTGGGGACACCCGAAGAAAAACAAAATCCCCAACTTGGAATTCAACATCTCTACGCTTTGGATCCGCGTAGCTTTTCTGTCTACTTTGGGAAGCAAGCATACGAGCTCGAATCTTCTCAATAGCCTCGCTCGTTCTTTGGACAGCTTCAGGTCCAAGATACCTACGTTCACCAGCCTCATCCCAGTGAATAGGTGATCGACATTTCCTTCCATAAAGCATCTCATACGGAGCCATGCCAATGGTACTCTGATAACTATTGTTATAAGAAAACTCAATTAGAGGTAGGTACTTGTTCCAAGAACCTTCAAAGTCCATTATACATGCCCTCAACATATCCTCAAGTATCTGGATAGTTCTTTCAGATTGACCATCGGTTTGAGGATGAAAAGCTGTACTGAATTTCAACTTAGTGCCCATTGCTTGCTGTAAACTTTCCCAGAATTTGGATGTAAATTTTGGATCTCGATCTGAAACTATCGACTTTGGGGCACCATGAAGTCGAACTATCTCTTTAATATACAAATCAGCATATTGATCCACTGTATACGTTGTCCTCACCGGGAGAAAGTGGCTTGAGACTTCGTATATCGATCCACTATCACCCAAATAGAATCATAATACCCTACTGTTCTGGGTAATCCCACCACAAAATCCATGGTGATGTCTTCCCATTTCCATTCAGGAATCTTTAGTGGTTGAAGCAAACCTGCCGGCCTTTGGTGTTCTGCTTTAATTTGTTGACAGGTTAAACATTTCGACACATATTCAACAATATCCCTCTTCATACCCGGCCACCAGTATAAAGCTTTTACATCATGATACATCTTGGTTGTTCCCGGGTGTAAGGAGTACGGTGTGGTATGAGATTCATCAAGGATCTCTTGTACGATTTCTTTGTCAACCTAAGGATTACGTATCTGTTTTTGTATCGCAACAACCCATCAGATAAGCATGAAAAGTCTCTTGCCAATCCAGCCTCTAACTTCTCCTTATGTCCCTGTAGCTCAAGGTCACCTTGTTGGGCTACTCTAATTCTTTCCAACAGATTAGATTGTATGGTGATATTAGCAAGTTTTCCAATTACAAATTCAATTCCCGCTCTCGTCATATCCTCAGCCAACTTGGCTGAAATTTCCTTTAGTTCACAAACTTGCCCTGGTCCTTTCCGACTTAGAGCATCCGCTACCACATTTGCTTTACCAGGGTGGTAGAGAATCTCGCAGTCATAATCCTTGACCAGTTCTAACCATCGTTGTTGCCTCATATTTAAATCCTTCTGAGTGAAAAAGTACTTGAGGCTTTTGTGATCTGTATAAATTTCACACTTCTCACCGTACAGATAGTGACGCCAAACTTTTAGTGCAAAAACAACCGCTGCTAATTCAATATCATGGGTAGGATATCGTTGTTCATACTCCTTCAATTGCCTGGATGCATAAGCAATCACTTTCCCTGACTGCATAAGAACACAACCTAACCCTTGTTTGGATGCATCACAATAAATCACAAACTTTTCATCACCTTTTGGTAAGGTTAGCACAGGAGCGGTAATCAACCTTTGCTTCAATTCTTGGAAACTACCTTCACACTTGTCAGTCCAAACAAACTTACAATTCTTTCGGGTCAACTCAGTTAAAGGCGTAGAAATCCTTGCAAAGCCCTCAACAAATCTTCGGTAATACCCTGCTAACCCCAGGAAACTTCTAACTTCAGTTGCTGACTTAGGTCGAGGCCAGTCACGCACTGCTTCAACCTTTACTGGATCCACTAAAATACCATCTTTACTCACCACATGCCCCAAGAAACTCACCTGAGGTAACCAAAATTCACATTTCTTAAATTTGGCATACAACTTATGCTCCCTGAGACGTTGTAATACCATTCGAAGATGTCTTTCGTGAGTCTCTTCCGAGTCTGAATAAATTAGAATATCATCGATAAAGACAATAACGAAATCATCTAGAAAATCTTTGAACACTCGGTTCATCAAGTCCATAAATGCTGCCGGGGCATTCGTTAATCCGAAGGACATTACCAGGAATTCATAATGACCATACCGGGTCCGAAAAGCTGTCTTGGGAATATCCTCCTCTCTAATCCTCAGTTGGTGATAACCAGATCGAAGATCAATCTTAGAAAAGACAGTTTTACCCTGCAACTGATCAAATAAATCATCTATTCTTGGCAGAGGGTACTTGTTCTTCACTGTTAATTTGTTTAACTCCCGATAATCTATACACATTCGTAATGTTCCATCTTTCTTTTTCACAAACAAAACTGGTGCACCCCAAGGTGAAGTGCTAGGTCTAGTGAATTTTAAATCCATCATCCCCTGTAATTGAACTTTTAGCTCTTTCAGCTCTGCAGGTGCCATCCTATAGGGAGCTTTCGATACAGGCTCAGCTCCTGGTATTAAATCAATCTCAAAATCAATTTCACGTTTTGGTGGCAACCCTGGTAACTCTTCTGGGAACACATCCAGAAATTCTCGAACCACTGGGACATGCTCCGGTCCCGCTAGTGGTTCCCTGGAAATATCCACAACACTTGCTAAGAAACCAATGCACCCCTCACACAACAAATCCCTTGCCTTAAGGGCTGAAATTAAGGGAATCCGAGATCCTTGCATCTTACCCACAAATACAAAAGGGTCCTCGCCCTCAGGCTGAAAAGTTACCATCTTTCTTTTACAATCAATGGTGGCGTTGTATTTAGCAAGCCAATCCATCCCCAAAATAACATCAAAATCCTCCAGATTTAATTCTATCAGATCAACTGATAACTCTCTTCCTTCCACAAACACTGGAAGGGATCGAACCCACCTGCTGGAGATAACCAACTCCCCAGTAGGCAACAAGGTTCCAAAACCTCTAGAAAGCACATCACTAGGTTTATTCAGCTGCTCAATTATTCTACTTGAAATATAAGAATGCGTCGCACCAGAATCAATTAATACAGTCAATAAAGTACCAGCAACAGAAAGCTGACCTGTCACAGTAGAAGGACCAGCATCAGCCTCAGCTTGAGTCAGGGCAAACACTCGAGCAGGAGCGGGTGTATCATCCTTCTTTTGCTCTAACCGTAGCAATTGTGGGCAATTTCTCTTCATATGACCCACCATTCCACAATGGAAACAGGCCCTAGCCTGACACTTGCCCAGGTGATGCCTTTTACACCTCGGACATTCAGGAAAAGTCCGCCAGTTTTCATTCCCACTACGACGGAAACCTTGGTTACCCTGGAATCTTTTGTTTGGGCCTGCTGCCGATGTTTCACTAGGTCTTTTCCTGCGGTCACCAAAATCAGTACCCCTTCCCGAACCAGCACCTGCTGTTTGTTTCCATGAATCTCTTCTGGCAATATTTTTCTTTCGTATCTGAGCCTCTGCACCCTCAGAAACTAAAGCCAACTCAACTATCTGAGCATAAGTTCGGGCAACCCCCGGTTGTTTAGAAGCAACAATCACATCCCGGGCGATGTGTTCATCCAGCCCCCGAATAAACTTGGCTTTTCTAGCAGCTTCAGTAGCCACCTCATCTGAGGCAAACTTTGCCAGTCGATCAAACTTAGTAGCATACTCTGTCACAGTCATACTACCCTGAGTTAACCGTATAAACTCTTCTGCCTTTGCTGCCTTAATAGACTCATTATAATACTTCTCAAAAAATAAGGCCCGAAAAGTTTCCCAGGTCATATTATTCAGATCATGGCCCTGAGATACAATCTCCCACCAAATACGGGCATCATCTCGTAGCATATAGGTAGCACACCTGACCCGGTCATTATCTTCAACTCGCATAAAATCGAAAATGGATGTTATCATACTCATCCATTGCTCTGCTTTGAGTGGATCAGCACCACCCTCAAACACTGGCGGGTTCTGCTTTCTGAACCGTTCATATAATGGTTCCAAACGATTTCCTGCATCCGGTGGCACTACTAAAGGTGCCGGAGGATCAGGATTCAGATTTAGAGCAGGCTGAGCTCGCTGCTCTCTTAATTCTCTGATTTGTTCACCTTGCTGCCGAATAGTTTCTTGCATAGCAGCATATAACTGTTCCCAATTAGGTGGTGGTAAAGGGTTCTCTCCCTCACCGGCAGCCCTGAGCCCAGCTAGCTCGCGGGCACCCCTACCAGTCCGCCTTGGGTGCATAACTATACACCTGCGATCACATTCCAAGTAATAACAATACTGATAAGTATTTCCATATATTATAATCCTTCCCACAACATTCTGATATCGACATAATTCAGATAATCAGGTAATCAGAAAATTAACAAGCTATCTTTTAACTTAAAACTTACTAAACCATGAGTCGATCAGGTCCTTGCAGCCAATGTACATATCAAACCAGTCTTCAGGATCTAAAAACCTTGGCGCTCTGATACCATGTTGTAACGCCCTGTCCAACAGGGACGCCACGTGTGTGCATTTTATTTAAAATACCAATAATTATATAAGATGTAATTATAATAAAAGTGTGGGTAATTAAAATTTTGATAGTTAAAACTCAACCTTAAAATTGTTTAACAAAAGATAAGTAACATGATTTATGGGGTCCCCCTGTTTTCAAAATATTTACAAACTGGTTTCAAAGTATTTTACAACATAAACTTTATATTTTCCAAAATACAATCAAAATAGAGCATCCTGTAAACTGGGCTGCCTGCGGCTGGTATGTACATTGTCGTCGTGACCATAACTCATGGTTGTTCGACTTTAGCTTTTCCTTTACCTGCACCATAAAGCACCAGTGAGTCACAGAGACTCAGCAAGAAAGTGATCAAAACAATAATTGAAAGAAAATGATTATCAACTTATTCTCATGCCATTATGTTTACTCACTATTCGATAATAACAAGCATTTTCTTAAACATCATACATTCCTGGTACTTAATAAAGTACCACTTTTACCACTCGTTACATACGAGCTGAATATGTCACTATCGTTGCCCGATAACGCAAACGATAAGTAAGAAACCTAACCGCGGTTTCAAGAGTAATTACTCATAACAGTAATAACCGTTTTCAACCCTAGGTAATAACCTAGGCTTAATAAACTTTAATCAACATCATGATAATAATCAAGATCACCTCCATTCATTCATTGATTTTTAACCACATATGGTGCTTACCACTTTTCTTACCTTAATTCAGAAGTCAAGAATATGGCCGACCTGGGTGGAAAAACAAGCTAGGCAATCCGGTCCTATGTCACGACAATTGAGAAACACAAATAAATACCTTAACATAATATTCCGGATTAAAACCCTAATTCTAAACCGATTAGACTTAGCCTTCACCATCAATATAATAATTCAAATAACTCAAAATTATTCAAAGGCAGGTACTAGGTTCAACCCCGAGCTAAACGCGGATCAGAGAAAAACCCGAGAATTGTTCCCTGCGTAGCCGATTCGGCCAGGTTCGTCTGAAGGGGAACCAGCAGGTCGGCCGGAGTTCTTTGCCAGACCAGAACAATTCGGTTTTCTCCTCCAGCTCGAACCAAAACCAAATCATACCTAATTTGCACTTCCAGAACAGTTCAACATACTAAATACAATGCATTCAACATATCATTTAATCACAATTCATCATGTTACTCAAAATCAACATCTCACTTGTCAATTTTCATTAAAAACATCACTTTCCACACCTATTTGTTGCACAGCCCTTAATCTCCCTCAATCTTTATTCACACAAGTTCCAAATCACCCTAAGAACCTACCCTAACTTCAGCTTATACCCCAGCTCTGAATTAAATGAAAACCCTCACCAAAACCTAATCTAAACTCATGGAAACCAACCAAGAAAAGGGTAGAAACCTTACCTCCACTTAGCTAACTCCTAGGGTTAGGATTAGCTCAAGAATTTGAAGAAAAAGAAGTGAGTTTTTCCCTGGTTCCAGCAGCTACAAGAATCGGCAGAAGGGAGAAGGAGAAAAGAAGCTTGGAGCTTTTGTTTTTTTTTTTGAAAAAAATGATTACTTGTCATGGAAGGAAACTCCCTTAAATAAGGGTTTTCATTCTTCTTTTTTTTTTTTTTCCTTGCAGCCACAAAATAAATAAGTAAAGAAAAGAAATTGCCAAAATTAAAATGACTAAACTATCCCTCAAAATAACCTAAACTTAAATTATAACCTAGGGGCATTTTGGTAATTTTACTAATTCCCCAATCCGACATTCTAATAAAATTCTAACTTAATCCGGGATATTCTTAAAATAATTCTTTCATTTAATGTCGTGACATTGCTAACCACATGGCTAAAATTCCACAATTGCCGGGCCCAAAATAACGTATTTCGTTAAATAATTTCTCAACAATTTATCTAAGTAAGATCATAATCCTACTTCATTTTCCAAGTAATTACATATTTAATAAAATATGTCCATTTAATATTATTTATTTTCTGGGATATTACAATCATATTAGTAAAACCCTATGTCTGATAAATCTAGGAAACTTTATTCACATAGTCATGTTTACTTTTCAATGTGTTGACAGCACAATAAACAGGATCAGGTATGTGAAAAGGGTTTCAGATGAATTTATACATTATGTACATATAATCATGAAATAAATCATGTGAACCATGCAACATTAAATGTTATTTCTGATCTATATTAATAAGTAAATCTGATTATATTGAAATGAGTTTTATTTAGGGCATAAAACCCAACAACATTAACTTGGAAAGATACAACGGTAAGTTTATAATATCTTGTCTAAGTTCAATAACGGTCTAGTCCAATGTATACTCCATACATTCGAAACTAGTATACTTTACCACTGTCCTGGAAAGAACATAACACTTACTCCAAGTGTAATTATACTTTATCGCTGATTATCACATCAGTGTAAATCCAAAATACTGATGAAACAGGGACTTAGTCTTTTTAATCATATAATCACAATCATATTCCACTGTATTGACAATACTGTAATTGTGAATAAATATATGTTCTGGACTTAACAGATTTTGTGCATATATTAAATATATATATTAAAGTATAAACATGTAAAGTACATGTTAACATAAATCACTTCAAATCTCTTAAATTGATAACTAATCAGATTGTAATGAGTTTTATTTAGGGCACAAAACCCAACAACAACATGACTCCTGGTTTTGCCAAAAAGAGCCTCCGTGGCAATAATTGTAGAGCTAGTGTAAATAGCTTGAGTTGTTGGGTAGGTGTTGATGGAGTGAGTTAAAGTGGTAATGGGAGGATGGTAGGCATAAGGTTGGGAAGCATAGTGAGCATTAAGAGAATCAGTAGGAGCAAGAGTGTTAAAAGAGAGAGAGAGAGAGATGGCCTAATAATAAGTAGGAAAAGGTGATGGAATTTTAGGTATGGTTTCTACAGGCCTAGAAACTATTGTTGTGTTTGATGAAGATTCAACCAACGTAAGAGGAGAAGGATGTGGAAGTGACCCTATTGCTAAATAACGATTGGAATTTAGATCAGGGATGGCATGTCCAATAGCTTTTTTGGTTATACGGGTGAGGAAAGAATATACATTAGCCTTAGAAAAGTCTGTACGGTATCTATCATAACCAGAATTTGGAAGCTTATCTCCAATCATCTGAGGGCCATAGGGAAGATTAGGATCAATACCATTGTCAATAAGCTCCGAAAAAGAGGCACATCGTTCAAAAGGATGTCCAATTAAGCCACACTGAAAACAGAAGATCGGGAGATTTTCATATCGAAACTCCAGCCAATATTCATCCCAAAATTTTGGTAGCTTGACCATTTTCCCTCTCATCAAAAGGTTGAGTGACATCAATCCAAACACGAACTCGGAGAAAGGGACCCCATCCCTCATGAAGAGAGTCTTCATACACATCAATGAATTCTCCAACCCATTCACCAACTTTTTTTGCTAAGGCTCGAGACTTGCTGAGAAAAGGTAACCGATAAGTTTGAACCCAGAATTGAGCCTTGGTAAGGTCAGATTTGGTGACATTGCTAAGCACAGTTGGGGAGTGCAATAGGACCAATTAGTTATTGAAATGCCACTGTTCTCCAGTGAGGATTCGATGAAGATCCCCTGCACAACCAATAGTTAGTAAGAAAAGATCAGAATTCATTTTCGAAACAGATACCTCAAAACGGCATTTGTTGGACCAAAAAGCTCCCATTCTTTTAATAAAAGTGTTGGGATTGATAGAGTTGGAGAGACACCGGGTCACCAGGAAGAATTTAGGCACTTGAGTAGGATCATTAAGGTCTGCCTCAGAGAATGTATGGAACTCCCTTTCTTTTTCAAATAGAGTCAAGGTAGAGTTCATGTTGTTGATTATGGAGTCCATAGAGAAGTTAGATTTAGTGAAAGAGAATAAAAAATGGAGGAATAAATCAAAGAGAATCTGAGATTGTATATATATATATATATAATGTTGAATGTAAGGGGATTCCACGAACAATGATAGATCGTGGCTGTCAGATTGAAGAACTATTAGATAGTAGTGGGATGTGGGTTCATGGGCGACAGATCAATGAAGAGGAAGACGAAAGAACAGGGCAAAACCAGAAAAAAAAAACTGGAAAAACTCAATACAAGGGAGACAGGGAAAATAGGGAAACTGGAGAGAAAAACTAACCCCGTTGAGGCACTTATATCATTAATCATTTTTTGAATAATATTATTAATTATTTTTTAAATAAAAAGTTTGTTGTAAAATTAAAATTTAAATATATATTTTGTTTATAGATATATGTAATTATATATAAATATAATTTTTATTTTTATTTCTATAGAATAAAATTAATTTTTTTTATATAAATATTTATATAATTTTTATTTTTAAATAAATATAGTAATATTATAAAATTAATAAAAAATATTATGTTAAAATTTTGATAGCTACAATTTATACAAAATGAATAATCATTGATTATTAAAAGAAGTTATAATATAGTTCCCACTACCTTATCCAACATCCACAAGTGATTTACACGTGTATAATTTTGTCCAGTACAAATACTGTTTTTTTTTTTTTTTTTTTTTTTTTTTTTTCTAGATTTTTCTAAATCTAAAGATTTTTTAGAAAATTTTATCCAGATTCTCCCAAAAAAAAAAAAAAATATCTAAAGTTTTTAAGGCTTTATCGTTTAATTTTGAGGTGTGTGGTCTCTACTGGTCCCAAACTTAAATGAATATTTCTTCTCACCATTTCTGGGCTTCTTCTTCTTCTTTTTCTAGTTGTATTGTTTGCTCAGTTGAGAGAGGAAGATCAGTCCCAACAAATACACTTCGAGAGTCCTAAATCAAAGGTGAAAATTACTGCTTAATATATATTTTGAATTGTATGACAGCTTAATATATAAAGCAAAATCATTCAATGGAATCTCCGGAGCCCTTAAGCGAATGGGAGCAAATCGACTCACCTTCCCCTCGCTCCCCTCCTCCACACCAATCCGTTTTTTCTTCTCACATGGCCGATACTCAAATTCAACAACAAAACCACTCTCCTGATTCCTCATCATCTTCTTCGCCGACGCCGGCGTTGTCTTCGTCATCCTCGACCAATTTGGAGTCTAACGAAGAGGACGCTCAAGCTCAACGGCGGCGGCCTGAATCATCAGACTCTCGGCTCGCGGCGGTGAAAGAATTCAAGAAGCAATTGAGATTGCGAATGGGGATCCTGAAGACCGATGTTCTTGGCGCGGCTACCAAGATTTGTAATTACAGATTGGTAGCGCTGTGGAGATTTTGGTCGATTGTTTCGGTGGCCGGAGCGATTACGGCGGTGTTGCTCTCTCTGCTCTACGCCAAGATGAGGCGTCCGCGATGGAGACCGACTGTTCTTCGCCGCCGGCGCGGCGAAAATAACGAGCCTCTGCTCCTTCTGCTTAAAGAGAAAGATGAGGTTAGTTATGATTGTCGTTTTTCTCTTTCCAAGCTATGATTGTCGTTTACTGTTCTAATTCAATTGTCGTTTGGTGTTGGAATTGAGGTGCAGAAAATCAGCCAGTTGCTTGTTCAGATTGCTCATATGAATGAAGCTTTATCGGCTCGGCGAAGGGTTCCTGTAATTCGAGTTGGTTGAGCTGAGAGGCCATGGAAGGAACTCAAAGGGGCTTTTTTTCCTTAGCGCAAAACCCATAATCGTACGTATATATTTTGTATGTATTTTTATGTCGAAGTGTTATTTATTCAAAAGTCGATAGATATAGCTTTTTTGTTTTTGTTTTTGTATTATTCTGATTCTGTATGAAAGTTGAAACGACATTACAAGCTTACTTGGCATTAAAACAAAATTTAAAAATGGCTACTATTATTTTTGTAGTTACTAGTTAAAAATTCATGTGAAATGTAATGTTCTTGTTGAATTTGTGTTCCGAATTCTATTTGATCTAGTTCGAAGAGCTCGCATTTGGTGAACCAAGTCAAATTATATTTTGTACTTCTATTTTGTAAAATTTATTAATTTGACTTTCTATTTTTGTTAAATGACAAAATAAATTTTATATTTTTAAAATTGTACAAATAGGACCATGAACTAATTTTTTTATTAATACTCTGATGTAGAGATGTTATGATAAAACTAATTACATTTTCTGTATCTGTTCGTATTAAAATAAATTATAG
Source organism: Cannabis sativa (assembly GCF_029168945.1). Lineage (NCBI taxonomy): Eukaryota > Viridiplantae > Streptophyta > Magnoliopsida > Rosales > Cannabaceae > Cannabis > Cannabis sativa. The sequence goes on along the minus strand of NC_083602.1, from coordinate 43,917,793 downwards.
GGTTTATTTTATCTTTTAACAAAAGAGAGAGTCTAATTGGTAATTTTTGCAAAACACAAGATTTAAAATGGTATTTATCCTTATATATATTTTACTAGTGAAGGGTGGTGTGATCGCACCTATCATTCGTTTTTCTCTATTGTTTTTTTAATAAAATTGGTATCTTCATTAACTAATCAAATTGTTAAAAACAATAGAACGTTTTTTAGAGGAACAATCCTCTAACTGAAGCATACGACCTGGAGAGAAACAAGAGTCTTTGGCTAAGCAGTGAGCCAGCTTGTTTGCAGATCGTTTGACAAAACACAAATCAACATTTTCTAAAGATAAAGGCAACGCACGAACATCATGCACTAAAAGACCAAAAGTAGATGACATAGAGATTTTACTTTGAATAGCTTGCATGCATACCAAGTTGTCTGATTCCAAAATCACTTGTCCCCAATTGTGCGGATCAATCCAACTTAAAACTTCTTTGATGTCAACCATCTCCGCAACTTCAGGTTGAACCCTCCCCAAATGACCCCGATTGAAAGCCTCCACGACATTGCCATGGCAGTCACGAGCCACACAACCCCACCCAAACCTGCCTTCATGCTCAAAAAGGGCCCAATCAACATTAATCTTGATCTTTCCTGAAGAAGGTGCACTACAATGCTCAACCAAATGGCCTCCGTCGAATAACGAAGACAAAGAAAGACCATTTCTTTTTTTAGCGTCTTTGAGCTGATCAAGTAGCATTCTTGCTGATGTAACCAAATTTGCAGCAGTCCAACTTTTTTGCTGCCAAACAAAATCATTTCTGGCACGCCAAATGGCCCAGCTGACCATAGCCGCCTCCTCCAACTCGCCTTCTCTTCCTCGGCATTGCAGCTCCAACAGCCAATTATTGAAATCGTCATCCATATTACCGCCGACATCCACACTTGTCCTGTTCCAGCAGGCACGAGCATGAACACACCCAACTAACGCATGAAAAATAGTTTCAGCTATAGTGAGACACAAGGGGCATGTTGGGTTAACTGGAACATGTCTTTTTTCCAATTGAACACAAGTTGGTAACGAGCCTGAAGCCACCCTCCATAAGAAGTTACTGACTTTAGGGGGAACTTTTAAACTCCATAAATCCTTCCAAATACCAGTAGCTCCAGTAATAGGCCAAGCTCCTTTTTCTTCTTGTAAGAACTTGTAGGCACTCTTAACCGAGTAGTGCCCCAATCGTTCGAAACGCCAGCTCCAATAGTCAGATATTGCAGTAGAACTCAATTGCATAGAAAAAACTAGCTCTTGGTCTCTATCATCAAAGAGATCCTTAATTACCTCTTCATCTCATTCTTATGAATTGATTTTGAAAAGGCTGCTTACAGTTTGATTAACAAGTGCAGGATGTGAAGAAATTGTTGGGTTTTATGCCTTAAATAAAACTCATTTCATATAATCAGATTTACTTATTAATAAAGATCAGAAATAACATTTTATGTTGCATGGTTCACATGATTTATTTCATGATTATATGTATATAATGTATGAATTCTTTTTAAGTCCAGAACATATGAGTTTGTTAAAGATTATAGTGTTGTCAGCACAGTGGAATATAATCTTAATTATATGTTCAAAAGTTTATTCCCTGATTTGTCAGAACACTGGATTTAGACTGACATGGTATAATCAGCGAAAGATATTCTTACACCTTGGAAACGTGTTATGTCCTTTCCAGGACATTGGCAAAGTTTACTAGTATCGGATGTATGGGACCGATATTAAACTTTGATTAGATATATTAAAACTTACCGTAATATCTATTCAATTCGATATCACTTGTTGATGCTAGATCAAATGATCTTAATCCTGATATGGTTAGGTTCAATCTCAAGAGTGTTATCCGTTTTCTTTGATTTGTTAGTTAAGTCTACTTTTGGGTCAGGGTGATACGTACATTTTGGGAACACGGTAGTGCAATTGAGTGGGAGCGCTAACATAAATATGGAATCTATAGCTTCTATCTGGCGAATAGAAAGTAAAGGATGATTTCCTTCGAGCTTAACCAAACGAAAATAAATGGTGGAGATCTCATTTCACTTAGCTGAAATATCATTTATACAGGGTTAAGTGTTTTAAGGATAAAATACATTGTAGGGTGTTACGGTAATTTAATCCCTTTACAGTGTAAATCATCTATATAGAGGATCATTGATCACATTAGGGTTATAACAATGTATAACTAATGACGTGTCTATATCATGGAACATATAGAGCGTTCTATATGACTGAGAGTGCAATTCCAAGTTCTAAGTGTGGATTCAATGAGGAATTAATAAGTTAGGGAATTTACTTGGTAAATTCGATTCGACTTATTGGAAGCTCGGTTATATAGACCCATGGTCCCCATACTAGTTGAGACCATACTGCTTGTAAGACTCAGTTAATTGATTTTAATTAATCAATTATAATTCTAAAAGTTAGACTATGTCTGCTTTATGAATTTTCACTAAGCAAGGGCGAAATTGTAAAGAAAAGAGATTTTAGGTTTATTTATTGATTAAGAGACTTTATATGTTTAAATTAATAAATATATTAAATGGCAATATTATTTAATAATTATTTCCAAGTTATTAAATAATTAGAATTGGCATTTAAAAGGTTAAATTGGAAAATTGGTATTTTTGAGAAAATGGGAATGGAAAATAACAAAATGGAAAAGTTGCAAAGTGAGGCCCAATACCCTTTGTATGGCCGGCCACATGCATAGGATTTACCATTTGTAGTTTCCATTATTTTAATGCCATACAATTCTAACCTAAACCTAGAGGGTTTTCTATAAATAGAAAGTGTTGCCTTGAGGAAACAGACACACATCTTTGATCACATTGTTTCCTTCAGAAAATGCCTCACACGCCTCTCTCTCTTTTCTTCTCTCTAGATTTCGAATTCCTTTGAGTGATGAGTAGTGCCCACACATATCAAGTGGTATCTCAATCATAGTATGTAAGACTATGGAAATTCTGCATCAAAGAAGGAGAAAAGAAGATCCAGATTCAGATCTTGATTATGCTCTGCTACAGAAAGGAATCAAGGGCTAGAGATCTGAATGGAAGGAGTCATATTATTCCGCTGCACCCACTGTAAGGTTTTCTAACTTTATATGTGTTTATTTTCATTGTTTTAGAATTCATATTAGGATGTTAATCAACATACTTGTTAGTAAATCTAGATCCTGGTAAAATAATTTCCAACAGAAATAACATAGCCATTCGTGTTGTGTGGAAGCCAAGAGTCACATAAAATTGAAGTATGTTCACCCGTGCCTATCATACGGGTTACCCCAGCCTGAATCAGACCTTTTGCTTCAAGAATACTCCTCCATACGAAGCTCGGATTGTCACCCAATTCAGCTGAAAGAAGAGTTTCTTTGGCATAGTATTTAGCTTTAAAAACTTTACTCACCAAGGATTTATCATTAACCAACAACCTCCAGCATTGTTTCCCCAACAGGGCCGTATTCAAGTCCCACAAACTTCGAAAACCCAAACCTCCAACATGTTTGTGACGACTCAATCGATCCCAACTCATCCAACTAACACCCAATCTACGAACAGAGTCCGTTTGCCACCAGATTTTAGCCATGAGACACTCCAACTCCCTGAAAGTATCCAAAGGTAACAGAAAAACACTCATTCCATAGCTAGAAATTGATTGCGCAATAGATTTCAGCAACAGCTCCTTCCCCGCACGAGACAATATCCTCCCTTCCCATCCTTGAATTTTCTTTTTTAATTTATCTTTAAGAAAACCAAGGATAGCATTTTTATTCTTTCCCAACGAATATGGAAGTCCCAAATATGACCCATTCTCATCAGCCTCATAAATATCTAACAGCTCACAAATGACATTCCTTTGAGAGGTACTAGTATTGTGACTGTAGAACACTGACGACTTTGAAAAATTGATCTTTTGGCCAGAAGCAATCTCATACGTATACAGTAACGCTTTAACATTATGAGCTTCCTCCTCTGTTACTTTACAATAGATGTAACTATCGTCCACAAATAACATATGTGAAATAACAGGAGCTCTTCTAGTAACTTTACACCATGTAATTAATCCAGTCTGCTCATAACTACGCAACAAAGTAGAGAAACCCTCGACACAAAGAATAAACAAATATGGTGATAAAGGATCACCCTGACGCAACCCCCTTTGTGCAACAATAGGGCCCAACTCCTTTCCCTTATGAGAGATCGTGTACGAGACAGTGCCCACACAATGCATACTCAAATTAATCCATCTACCATCGAAGCCCATTCTTTCAAGCATAGCCCAAAAATATCCCCATTCAAGTCGGTCGTAAGCCTTGCTTATGTCAAGCTTAAGTGCCATAACACCATCCCGGCCTCTTTTCTTCTTCTTCAAATAATGCATTATCTCATAAGAAATCATAATTTTATCCGATATTAAACGACCTTGGAGAAATGCACTTTGAGTATCCGATATGGTTGAAGGCATAACAACTTTGAGTCGATTAGCAATGACCTTTGAAATAATCTTATAAAGAACGTTACAAAAGGCAATAAGTCTTAAGTCTCCCATGTCCATTGGTTGTTTCTTCTTAGGAATTAACACTAAATTAGTGCCGAAACAAAGCCTTTCGAACCTCTTCATCAGTAACCGGCTGTAACAAGTCGACATTTTGGTCAGCTAAAACTCGACTGTCCACAACACTCGTAACTTCCAGCCAAGAATTAGTTGAAGAAGAAAAAAGTGCAAAAAAATAATCAACCATAACTTGAGGCAAACCCGAACACCATTCAACCCAATTACCATTATTATCTTTGAGTTTAGCAATAAAGTTATTACGACGTCGATTAGTAGCATAAGCATGAAAATATTTACTATTATTATCACCTTCTTGGAGCCATAATTGCTTCGATCTTTGATGCCAAAAAACTTCTCGTTGTACATAAGCTTCAGCCAACTCCTTCTTAGCTTATTTATACTTGGTAATCGAAGACTCATCCTGCCCCAATTTCCACCGCTGCACTTCACTTTTACACTTCTTTATCATGTCCTTAAAGTTCCCCGTAACCTCCTTCCCCCAAGAACTCAGCTGCTGTCCACAAATCTTGATTTTTTCTTGCACATCCGTTACACCACTTCCATCCCGGCTATCTTTGACTATTTGGTAACACAGAGGCTCTCAAAGCCACGCAATCAAAATGAAACCGAGTTACTCTCCTTTGCGTAGCAGTATTAACTAGTTCAAGCAATATGGGAGAATGATCTGACGTCGAAAGCTCAAGGTTATATAATTTAGCAAATGAAAAAGCATGCAGCCAAGAAAGATTTTCCAAACATCTATCTAATAGAACTTCAACCCAATGAGAAGTGCGTCTGCCTCTTTCCTATGTGAAAGGATAACCACAAAGCTCCATATCTTGCAAACCACTGTCATTCAAAGCTTGTTGAAAGCCTTGAATCAAAGCTTTGTGAGAGAAAACATTGTTCAAATCTCCTCAAGGCAAGTTTGAATTAGCAGCGAGGGAACGTAAACGACTCCAGGTAGCAATCATACGACTTCTATTTGGCTCCCCATACAGACCAGTAAACCTCCATACAGCCATGCCTTCAACTGAAACCTTCACGTCAATGTAATTTGTTGAGAACTGCAGAACCGAAACTTCATCTTCTTCCTTCCATAGTAATGTAATTCCTCCGCTCCTCCCCTGAACACCGACAACCATCATCCCATCGTATCCCAACGAAACACGAGCCATTTCCATCTGAGAACGATTACTAAGCATTTCACATGGGAATATAATTTTGGGTTGCTTTTGGATCACAATATCCTTAAGGAATTGAAAAGCCCATGGGTTCCCAAGCCCATGGCTTTTTCATGATAATATTTTCATAATGGACGGTGGGCCTGGATACCAAAACCCACCAAACTCATATTTTTTGAACCCATTATAGCTTTGTTAATCTCCCCATCTACATCCAATTCATTCGGCCCATCAGACAAGCCCGATTCCGTCCGTTTTCTCTTCGTGTCCACCACCATTAAACAATCATTATGTTTAACAATATTCTCACTAAATTCTTGATCAGTAGCAGCCTCTATAAAATCAGTCTCTGCATTAATAGGGATATCACGTTGACCAATGTTATCTACCATAATCATAGGAGATTTCAAATAACCAACTGTACCCGCACCAAGGTCGACTAACTGTGATTGTCGAACCTCACTCGTGGTCGTGTTGACAGGAGCAGTAGGTACCTCCTCCATAGCCACCATGAATTGTTTCAGCCACTTTGCTCCTATGGTGTGATTCTTACGCATAGGCCGCACTCTCATCGATTCTCCATAAGGCTTGACTATCTTTCCCTCTGGAGCATCAAATCGACGAGGACAAAACTTATCAGAGTGCCCCATTATCCCACAAATAAAGCAGAACGTAGGTAGATGCTCATATTTGAAGTTAACCGAGAACTCAATCCCATCAATATTTCACAGTTTCATCCGCTTCTTCAATGGCTTGGTGAAATCAATAGTTACTTGGACACGTAAATAATCTCGCCATAATCACATAAAATTTCTTTCATCCGATTCGACAAACTTCCCAGCACAATTGGCTATATCTTTTTCAATCGTAGCCATTTTAAATCCTGATCGAAGATCATGCAGTTGGACCCACATATCAACTTCATTCAACACTATCTGTCTAGGGTCTTCCCCTTTCAATCTTTTAAAAATCAGCAAGAACTTATTAAAAGTCCAAGGACTACGATCCATCATACTTTGAATATCTAATTCATGAAAGAATTTAAATAAGTATCTGTTAGAATCCAATTCTTTAACGAACATACCCTTCCTCAGTTGCCAAAGAGATGCTACCATATGTTGCATCACGTCGAAATCTATAGATCTCTCAGTCAAGAATCTACCGACAATACACCAGCGATCATCATAATGATTACCAGTAGTGACAGTCGCATCATAGGATAATACTACCACATCCTCTTCCTCAATGATAACATCAACTATACTCTCTTCATCCATCCTCTGATTACTGCTGGAAGCCATCCCAAAACAAATGAGACCCAACAACAATGGCAAACCAGAAAACTTAAACTCTCAAACCAGAAAACAATGGCAAAATCAAGAATAATCTCAAACTAGAGAACTTAAACTCTCAACCCAGAGAACTTAGTGCATGTTTGGCATCATAACTAAAAAACTGTTTTTTGTTTTTAAAAGCAGAAAAATTGTTTTTAAAAACAATTTGGCTTGTTTGGCTTTGTTTTTTTAAAAACAGTTTTCAGAAAACAAAGTTACAAAAAACAAGCATTTTGAAAACAACAAAATGTTGTTTTCTGTTTTAAAAACCAATTCACTTTGGTCAATATTGTTTTTAAAAATCACTAGCCAAACGTGACTTGTGTTTTAAAAACTTCAAAAACCATTTTTTGTTTTCATTTCTAAAAACAATTTTTTTTAAAGCAAAAAACAGAAAATAATACCAAACATGCTCTTAAACTCTCAAACCAGAAAAATAATGGAAAAATCAAGAACAATCTCAAACTAGAGAACTGAAGCTCTCAAACCAGAAAACAATAGCAAAATCAAGAACAATCTCAAACCAGCAAACAACAAACAATTTCAGAGCAGAAAACAATCACACCATGTCACAAAAGACAAGACTTACAGACAGTGGCCATCGTTGATAGGCGATGCCGGACGACGGCATAAGGACATGGAGAAGACGACGCTCCTGAAGACTACGCGATACTTTCTCTCTCCTAGACGCTACGATTCTTTCTCTCTCCTGGACCTACGGTACTTTCTCTCTCCTATTTGTTACATTCGTTTTTCTCTATTATTTTCATCAATAATATGTTTTAATTATAATGTATTAACTCATTAGAAATAAAGAAAAAAATAATAACAAAGCTTAAAAATATGAAAGAAAAATAAAAAAAAGACAACAAAAATATATAATTAATTTAATATGTAATGATATTTGGTACAAATAAAATAAAATACATATCTAAAGACATACAAATTACTAATATATAATCTTATTTACATTGAGAAAAATGTAAAAAGAGTATGGATTATAAAAAATAAAAGAGCAAGAAATTCGACACATGCAAGTTTTTAAATCCAACAATCTCAATAGTTTGTAAAAAAATTTTAACGACCTAAAAAGTTTAGGAGCATAATTTGGTATATGTTAAAGTTTAGGAGGTAAAAATTCTAATCAATTTTTATTTTATTTTAAAGATACAATTATATTTTCTCTTAAGTTTTCAAAACAATTACAAATAATAAATAAATAAGCAAAAAAAGTAAAAAAAAATAATTTTATGCATAAAGTGCGGACTAATGATTACATATATGATATTCATTTCTAGTGATTACATTTTGTACAATAAGAGTTCAACTACAATATTAGTTTGAGACACAAATTAAATTATAGGATGATAAAGAATTAAAGTTGTAGTACAATATGCTATGAATGAAGAAATGAATATCTTAAAGAGCAATAAAGTTTATCTTTAGTAAAGTTGCCTAATAGGGTGGAGAACATTCATTAAGCATATGTTTTTTTACATGTTTAGATCGATCTATAGAACTATATGAATATAGTGATGTATATAGAATTCAAAATAAACACCATAAAAGAAAAATGAAATAAATCAACCAACGGACCAAAAACTCCAATTTTTTTATGTTTATATATACACGCATATAATGTATATACCGCATAAAAATATCATAAAGGTATGAAAGAGAGTATCACATACAATTTTTATGCAATAAAATCATATATTAAACGTATAATATATATAAACATATACAAAAAAAATATATATACGTATATATATACAACAATACTTAATATATATATACTATATAAATAAAATTAAAATATGAATATATATATATGTATATACGTAAATTGAATTAAAATGTATATATATGATCGGAATTATATGAATATAAATATATATATATAATATATATAAATTAAGAACCGATCGTATACGTATATATATTATATATATGAAGATGAATATATATATGTATAAAAAAATAGAGTATGAATATATATAATCGAGATTATATAATATGAAAGTATATATATATAAATTATATAATTTATATTATAAATGAAGAACCCCGTAAATGTATATATATACATGAAACTCAAAATAAATCAAGACAGAGATATATAACCTTGCTCTGATACCAACTCTTAGAAATTTATATGTATAAACTGAAACATATATGATTATGTATAAAGTGCGGAATTAATAAAACATATATGTACTATAACTAAGGATCGAATTACCTCCAGCCATTGATTCTTGAGCTTCAAACCCACATAAGCTTTGATCTGCAAAGGAAAATGCTTGATGTGGGTAATCGGATTTCCTCGCTCTCTCAACTCTCTTTAGATGGAATTTGCTGTTATGAACAGAATGAGTGAGGAGCTTGGGGACCGAGACCCTATATTTATAGGTGAGATACTCCATCAGTATCTGCGCCACATTAATTATCAGAATATTTTGACAATTAATTTAGGAAATCAAATCGGGTAATGAATATAGAAATCTGACCATATATAGAATATTACATAATTGATTTTGTCCAGATTCAATTAATATAAAATATTCATTTATCAGAAAATTAATTATTTATTTTATTTCCTTAAATAAAAATATATTTCCTAAAATAAAAATATTCTTATATAAAAATTATTATTTTTTTTTTATGTTTTTTCATTTAAAATCCAAATATATATATATTTATATTAAAAGTAAACATAAAATATTTACAAAAATATATTATTATACTCAAGTATGATCATGATTCTACATAAATTTTACTATAAAACTTACTTATGGTTTTGAAAAATTTTTAATATATAATTATCTAACCAACTAAATTACTTAATTTATTTAAACAAAAATGATATGTTTATTTCAAGTTTATAGATAATAATTAAATTATGAAATGCACATCTCAAAAACTTTTATATATATCCAATACATGTGTACTTAAAAAAAAAAATAAACTAAATAAATTGATAAAAAAAAATAAAATACTAATAAAATGATTAATTATAAACAATATGAATAAGACAAAAATAAAAAGAATTAAAAAAAAAATTAGAGCATTTTCAATGGAGATGTAAATTAATAAGTGATGCAAAGTTAAAATATAGCTCACATAGCAAAAATTATTCTCCAATGGTGTGCCAAAAGTTAATGCAAATTTAGCACATAGTAAATATTGAGCTAAATTTGACAAAATATTTACTATAATACAAAATTTACATCATGATAAATGTATAACTTTATTATTTACTTTTATGCCACTTTTATTATTTTGTTAGTATATTTATAGCAGTAATTATGAACTATTTATTTTTAGGATCTTTTTCATTTGGGATATTAGCGGCTAAACCACTTGAACTTTACGTTTAGTAACACTTAACCACAAAAATTGATTTTTTGAGGACAGAACTACATAAACTCCCATTCTGTTTTGCTCTGTACTCCTCCATCCAGCACAATTAAATGCCACAATGGACTATCCACGTGACAAATTTTTAGTGGTCAACGTAATATTAATTATAAAAAAATAATTTAAAATTATAAAAATAAGTAAATTAAAAATTATAAATATTTAAAAAAAATTATAAAAAAATCAGAAAAAAAATTCAATTTTTTTTTTTTTTACTTTTTTTTTCCTTTTTTCTTCTTCTTTCTTCTTTCTTCTTCTTTTTCTACTGAACCGAAGCACCTTTAAATCTCAACCCAATTACAATTGGTGCATCTTCTTCTTCCTATTTTCAATCAAAATCAATCAATTTCATATGTTCTAATCTCTCTCTACCCAAATTTAATGCAAAGTTTCCATCTTTTTTTTTTGATGAATCAAGTATTGTATTGCTCATAAATCTCATTTGTACAAACAAAATAGCATCCTCATAGAAATAAGGACCTATATGAATCATATATGTTATATTATTATTTACATCAATTCTGGTTACTCTATCTTATAAATTGGAAAACCAATCTTGATCTTTCTTCTTGACTTCCTTCGGCCAAAGCACCAAAACACGAGTTCTTACAATCTCTTTTGTGTGCTGAATAATCTGGTTTGTGCTTACTATCTTCATGTTCCATATGTGTTCATTCCTTGCTTTCCAAAGGTTATAAATTAAAGAAGCAATGGCTACCGAAAATACCTTCTTCCTAAAGCTTGACAGCTTTGCTCTTCTTATCCCTCTCACCAGCTGTTGCATTGAGTTGCATTGTGAGCCCCATTGCAACCATTGTTTTACTATCCAACAAACAGTGAGCTGAAACCGAACATATGAAGAATAAATACTCAATGTTTTCTTGGTGTTGATTGCACAAGACACAAGTATCTTCCTACACTATGTTATGAGCTTTCAACCTTGCTTTTGTTCTCAACCGATTGTGCATTGCTAACCAGAAAATATAGCAATGTTTGGGAACATTTAGCCTTCCCTAAACCTCTCTATCCCAGGTGATCTTCTGCTGAACTGGGCAGAGCAACTTATACCCTTCAGCAATGGTATATCATGTTCCAACAAACCGCTGAATATCCATCATGCTCTTGATTTGGTCCTTTGCATTCACCACCTGTTTCCAATACCAGCTGCCATTTTGTGGGAACTTATATTCCCACCAATCTCCCTATTTAATATATACACTATGTATCCATCGAACCCACAAATTATCTTCTTTATTTGCTAATGCCCACACGTACTTGTATAAAGCAGCTTGATTCCATTCTGGTATTTTCCTGAAGCCAACACCCCCTTCCTTCTTTGGAGAACAAACCTTCTCCCATGCCACAAGTCCTACACCTTGCATCATACTTTGACCCTTCCAAAGAAAGGCTCGACATATTGCTTCAAGTTCAATAATTACTTTCCTTGGGAGCTTCATGATTTGAATCCAATAAGTATGTATGGAGAGTAAGACCGAGTTGATGAGTACAACTCTTCCTACAAATGAGATGTTTCTAGTAATCCAAGTTTTAATTCTAGCTGCCATTTTTTCTGCAAGTAGAATACATTCTTTCCCTGAAATCTTCTTAGCACATATAGGAATTCCCAAGTACTTGAAAGGAAGAACTTGCCTACCAAGTCCAGTTGCATTGATTATCCTCTTAATTTCAGCCTCTTGCATACCACTACAATAAAAAGCTGACTTTGATGGGTTCGGTTGAAGTCCCAATGTGAGAGAAAACAATTTTAAGCCTTGCATCATGAATTATACACTCTTAAAGTCACCATGACAAAAGAGGAGCACATCATTTGCAAAGCTCAAGTGGTTGAGTTTTAGACTTTCACATCTTTCATGGAACTTGAATTCCTGCTTCTGCCCAATCTTAGTCATAATCCTTGAAAGATACTCCATTCCAAGCACAAATAGCAAAGGGGAGAGTGGATCCCCCTGGCTTAATCCTCTTTTAGATTCAAAAAATCTATGCATTGTTCCATTGAACATTAGAGAGAACTTTGGAGTCCTAACACAGTTCATAATGAGAGTTATGAACTTATTAGGAAACTGAAAAGCCCTCAACATCTCTTCTAAGAAATCCCACTCAATGGTATCATATGCCTTTTGTAGATCCAACTTGATCATACAACTAGGCTTTGTGTTTCTTCTCCCATAATTCCTGATTAGATCTTGGCAAATCATAATATTGTGCGCTATAAATCTTCCCTGTACAAAGCCCTCCTGATTCTGTGCCACTAACTCAGGAAGAACATGTTTCAATCCGGAACAGATCAATTTAGTTGCAACTTTGTATATGACATTGCAACAAGCAATAGGTTTGAAGTCACTTACAGTATTTGGGCATTTCACTTTTGGAATGAGAGTAAGCACAGTGGAGTTGATCTCCTTCAGGATCTGCCCCGAGTGCAAGAAATTTTGGACTGCAGCACACAAATCTTCTTGAATGAGCTCCCAAGAATCCTGGAAAAAGTAGCTTGAGTACCCGTCCGGTCCTGGGGCTTTGATTCCTAGTATTGCAAAAACAGCAGCCTTGATTTCTTCACATGAGTACTTCTGGTACAACCAATTAGCATGTTGATCAGATACAACAACCCCCGAATGCACCAATTTGTTAAAACAGGTCTTCTCCCTTGCATTGTATTGCCCAACAGCCCTTTGTAATATGCCAAAAAAGCTTCTGATATCTTTGTTTCTTCTGTTAATCTTTCCCCCTCCTAGTTCTGTATTGAAAGCACTCTATTATGTCTTCTCCTCGCTTTAATACTTGCATGAAATAAAGCTGTATTTTCATCTCCACTTTTGAGCCAAGTCACCTTAGCATTTTGTCGAAGATAAGATTGATAATTTTTTAATGAGGCAGTATAATCTTTTCGGGCTGCTAATTCCTCTTGCAACAAATTCTGATTTAACGGGTCCTGCTGCACTCTATTTTGAATCTGATTTAGCAGGTCTTTAGCCTTCTCATTAGCCCTTTGTATATTAGAGAAAGCTTGCTTATTCAACTCCCTTAATACCCCTTTCAATCTTTTGAGTTTAGTGACCACTTGGAACATTTTGTGCACCGTAGTTTGTTGATTCCTGGAGGCTGCTACTGCTGTAGTAAAGTCCGGATGAGTGTTCCACATTTTGAAGTATCGAAATGGTTTCTTGCCACTGGGAGCCATATCATAGAAAGACATAACAACTGGTGTGTGATCCATCAACTCTTCATTCATAAAATTCACCTCAGCATTAGGGAACATGTCCATCCAACTCTGATTTGCCATGGCCCTATCAATTTTCAAAAAAATTCTATCATCTCCTTGCTGCTTATTGCTCCAAGTGTAAAAGTTGCCACAAGACTTCACATCCTCCAGAAGGCAATTGGAAACATAGTGAATAAAGTCCTGGGAAGGACGATATTTGACTCTATTCCCTATTCTTTCTTCCTTGGCTAGAATATCATTAAAATCTCCCATGACTAACCAGGAATCATTTTGAGCAACCTGCATCAGCTCTTTCCACAGTTCTTTCCTTCCCTCTTCGTCATTATAAGCATACACAACACTTAAGACAAACTTATAGTTCCCATCAATTGTTTCAACCCCCACATGCATTAGTTGACTTGAACACTTTAAAATACTTACATTATAGCTACTTGGATTCCATGCAATAAAAATTCTGCCCCCTTTGTGCCATGATATGTTTGTAGTGAAGCACCAACCTTGAAAGACATTTAGGTACAAGTCTCCTAACCTAGGATACTTGACTCTCGTCTCGAGGAGACCAACCAAACCAACCTTATTCTTATTAATAAATTGTCGAACCATGTTTTACTTATGCTGGTTGTTGATTCCCCAGACGTTCCACACTAAGATTCTATCCATTGGATAGAGGAGGATCTCCCCCTCCTCAGTATTAACCATTTTCTTCAACCCCGAGCCATCTATCACATTCTTGTTCTCATTAGTGGCATCCATATCAGTTTCCTCTAAGATCTGATATGCATTATCTGTTACAGTCATTGCAGGTTGTTTAAACTCCTTCGGTTTCCAGCCTTTTGTTGGGTTTTGTGCCCTAAATAAAACTCATTTCAATATAATCAGATTTACTTATTAATAAAGATCAGAAATAACATTTTATGCTGCATGGTTCACATGATTTGTTTCATGATTATATATATAGTGTATAAATTCTATTTAAGTCCAGAACATATGAATTTGTTAATGATTATAGTGTTGTCAGCACAGTGGAATATAATCTTGATTATATGTTCGAAAGTTTATTCCCTAATTTGTCAGTTCACGGAATTTAGACTGGGATGATAATCAACGATAGGTATTCTTACACCTTGGATAAGTGTTATGTCCTTTCTAGGGCATTGGAAAAGTTTACCAGTATCGGATGTATGGAGTATACATTGGAAGGGACCGATATTGAACTTTGATTAGATATATTAAAATTTACCGTTATATTTATTCAATTCAATATCACCTGTTGATCCTAGATCAAATGATCTTAATCCTGATATGGTTAGGTTCGATCTCAAGAGTATTATACATGTTCTTCTATTTGTTAGTTAAGCCTACTTTTGACAGTCAGGGTGATACGTACATTTTGGGAACATGATAGTATAATTGAGTGGGAGCGCTAACATAAATATGGAGTCTATAACTACTATAGGAATTTAGAAGTTAAACGATGATATCCTTCGAGCTTGGCTAAACAGAGATAAATGGTTGAGATCTCATTTCACTTCGCTGAAATATCATTTATACGGAGCTTAGTGTTTTAAGGATAAATACATTGAAGGTGTAACGGTAATTTAGTCCCTATTCAATCTAAATAATCTATTAGAGGGTCATTGATCAAATTAGGATTATAACAATCGATAATTAATAGCGTATCTATATCATGGAACATATAGAGCGTTCTATATGACTGAGAGTGCAATTCCAAGTTCTAAGTGTGGATTCTATAAGGAATTAATAAGTTAGGGAATTTACTTGGTAAATTCGGTTCGGCTTATTGGAAGCTCGGTTATATAGGCCCATGGTCCCCATACTAGTTGAGACCATACTGCTTGTAAGACTCAGTTAATTGATTTTAATTAATCAATTATAATTCTAAAGTTAGACTATGTCTACTTTATGAATTTTCACTAAGCAAGGGCAAAATTGTGAAGAAAAGAGATTCTAGGTTTTATTTATTAATTAAGAGACTTTATATGTCTAATTAATAAATATATTAAATGACAATATTATTTAATAATTAATTTTTAGTTATTAAATAATTAGAATTGGCATTTAAATGGTTGAATTTAAAAATTGGCGTTTTTGAGAAAATGAGATGCAGAAATGATAAAACAGCAAATTGCAAAAGTGAGGCCCATTATCCACTAATATGGCCGGCCACTTTGTATAGGGTTTATCATTTAATATTTTCATTATTTTAATGCCATATAATTCAAACCTAACCCTATGTGGCATACTATAAATAGATAGTGATGGCTTAGGAAATAATGACATTCATTTTATTCCTTTAAGAGAAAAAACCTGAGCCATTTTTCTATACCATAGCCTCCACCCTCTTCTCTTTTCTTCTCTTCAATTTCGAAATACCCTAGTGATAGAGTAGTACCCACACACATCAAGTGGTATCTCAATCATAGTGTGGAAGATTGTGAAGAATCCAACTAACAAGAACGAGAATCAACATCAAAGGAAGGAGAGAAAGAGATCCAGGTTCAGATCTTGGTGATGCTCTGCTACAGAAAGGAATCAAGGGCTAGAGATCTGAACGGAAGGAGTCATTATATTCCGCTGCACCCAATGTAAGGTTTCCTAAACCCTTTTGTGTTTATTTCATTGTTTTAGAATTCATATTAGGATGTTAATGAAATTTACATGGTAGTAAATCTAGATCATGGTAAAATATTTCCAACACCTTTTTGAACTAGCTGAAAGCCATCCGAGTCAGCTGCCTGCACCTTGTTTGTCCCTGGTACCTCCTCAGGCCTCTTCTTTACCACCCACTCTTGCTTGCCCCCTGTTTTTTTTTTCTTACATTCACTTCTTTTATGCCCCATTCCCTTGCGGTGCTCACAAAGGACTGGCTTCCACTCATATTTAACTCCAACTGAAGTGTTGAAACCATGTTCATCTTCAAACTCAATGAGGTCAGGTAATTCATGATGTATCGAGACTTCAATAAGAACTCTTGGATACATTAATTTACCTCTCTCTTTGGTAATTGAGTCTACCATAATTGGTTTTCCCAATTGCCCAAAGATGTTGAATAATGACCTCTCACCCCAGTACTTCAACTCCAAATTTTCCAGATGTACCCAGATTGGAATCACACTGAGATTTTCTTTTTTAAAATTCCCTTCTGAGTTCCACGGTTTCATGACTACAGGGCGATTGTTGAAAAAAATATACCCTCCATTTAGAACATTATCCCTATCTTCAATGGTGTGAAATCGAATAAAAAACACTCCGTATGAAATCATTCCTACTTTATCAATCCTATCTTTCCACACTCTTCTTGCAAATCCATCAATAACAGACAGAGGAGGGTTAGCTCCAAGAACATAACAAACAATTGCTGAGTTCCAGAAATTAACTTCCTCTTCAATATCCGCATCAGTTATCTTCACCTTCTCTTTTTCCAAGTTCTTAAAAGAATTATCCAAATTTCTTTGAATATTACCAGATCGCAGAATTGGAGGGTAGGGGATTTACCTTGTGAGATGTTACTGTTACATTGAGCATTTGCCTCCATGAAAGTGGCGAAGTCAGACCTGATTTCTTCTTGCCTTTGGATCGAGCGAAGTGAAGATTTGGGAGATAAAGGTGCCTAAAACAAATTTGCATCTGGTTCATGATCGTCCTCTTCATCGACACTCTCCTCATCTGTGAAATGAATCGGTTCGATGCCAAGAACCTCATCCATTGATTTGGTTTTTTTGACTTCAGCAGTAGATACAGGACCCTTCTTTCGAACCTTCCTCGTCTTCATAGCTGTTGGTTGCCTCCCTTGAACCTTCAATCTCGTTTTTGCCATGGCGCCAGCTGAGGTAGCTGCGAGAACTAGGAGCTAGAGAGAAAACCTTATCCCTTAAAGTTTCCATCTTTAACCCCAAAACTTTGTGAAAAGTCATTCATTTTCATCTCAAACCACCCCATTTAGCCAAATGTGTAAAACTCACCATTTCCAGTCTCAAATCCAAACCCTAAAATGTGGAAACTCAATTTAGGGAGGAAGCTTTGTTCAGTTTTCGAGTTCTCTCACAGATGGCCAAACACTCTGGTGTAGCTGCACAAAGGGGTCGGGGTTTTGAGTTTCGGGGCTTGGGAATTCCAACTGTGTGGTCTTTTGGTCCGTTGGTGGCTTCGACGCCGCACAAGGGGGTCGGGGGTGGTCGCTGGCGTTAGGGTTTGGTAGGGTTTTTTAGTGAAGAAGAAGAAGAAGAAAAGAAAAAGGAAAGATAAATAAAAGAAAGAAAAAAAAAAGAAAATAAAAAATAACTTTTTTATAATTTATTTATTTTTATAATTTTATAACTTTTAAATTATTTTTTTTTAAAAAAAAAAGAAAAAGAAAAAGAAAAAAAAGTAAAAAAAATATTTTTAATTTTTTGCTGATGTTTTAATTTTTTTAAATATTTATAATTATTTTTTGAAATTATATTACGTTGACCACTAAAAATTTTTCACGTGTACAAGTGTATACACGTGGAGAGTCCACCATGACACTTAACTTTGATTTTTGGACGGAGGTGTACAAAGCAAAACGGAATGGGGGTTTATGTAGTTTTGCCCCCAAAAAATCAATTTTTGTGGTTAAGTGTTACAAAACGTAAAGTTCAGGTAGTTTAGCCGCCAATATCCCTTTTCTTTTTCACACTTCAAAATAATTTTTTTTTTGCATTTTTATGAAATTCTACATAGAAACCCCTATTGCAACTAACGGAGCAACGTAAATCGCAACAAAAATCGTATAGCAACCCACATAGAAACCACCGGAGAAACTAATTTAGAAACCCAAACCATAAATTTGAAAGAAAAAGTTAAAAAAATACTATATGGGGTAATTCCCCTTATTTTTATTATTTTATATTAAAAAATTAATGATAATTTTTTTTAATACTTGCAATAAAAATAGTAAATTTTGCATCAATTTTTGCAATGGCACATTATTGGAGCACAATGCTAAAAATTGATACAAATATATGACAAAGTAATTTGTTTGCCAAATATACAATTTTTACATCTCTCGTCAGAGATGTTCTTACAAAGTTATGTATAATTAACAAAAAAATTAAAATTATAATCGTAGCTATAAAGATATGTACATATTAATTATAAAAATGATAAGAGACACATTAAGATGGCAAGCACCACAAAAGGCACCATACAATTATTAGTATATTTTAATACCAACTCTCAAAATTTTAAGTTTAAATAAATAATTTAGAAAACTGCTAACTAATTATTGGATACCACATCAATCGGTATGTATTGAGCACCTTAACGTGGCACATAGCAATAATAGTTAAAAAAATTATTTACAAAAAAAAAATTTGCATCAAGTTTTGTAATTGTGTATTGAAACATAATGCTAAAAATTGATGCAAATATATCACAAAGTATTTTTTTTTTGGCCAAATATATTAAACTTTTTTACATATCTCATTAGAGATGTTCTTGCAAACTTATATATAATTAAAAAAAAAATTAAAATTCTAATCAAAGTAATAAAGATGCGTACTTATTAATAATAGAAATATTAAGAGACAAATTAAGGTATCTAGTACCATAAAAGGTAGCATATCGTTATTGATGCATTTCAATATAAGTTCTCACTAATTTTAATTTGATAAATAATTTAAGAAACTGCTAACAAATTATTATATATCACATGAGTATGGTATTGAGCACCTTAACCTGTCACATATCAATAAAAATACCAAAAATTATTTACTAAAAAATAGAATACAAAGATCATTCATAAAAAATAATTAAAAAAACACAATCAAAACTAATAAAATATGTACATATTAATAACAAAATGTTAAGGGGCACATTAAGGTGTCAAACACCACAAAAGGTAAAATATCGTTACTGGTGCATTTCAATATTAGTTCTTATAAATTTTAATTTAATAAAAGGTTTAAAAAATTGTTAATAAAATAGTGTATCATATCGGCATTGTATTGAATACCTTAAGGTACTATATAACAATAATAGTACGCAAAATTAATTATAAAAAATATATAGTACAAAGGTCATTCATAAAAAATAATAAAAAAAAAATTGCTAGCCAATTATTGTGTACCACATTATAATTATGTTATTGACCCCCTTAAGATGCCAATAACATGGACAAAAAATAACTTGTAAAAAAATATAAAAGATAAAAAAATTATATAGTACAAAGATCATTCATAAAAGATAATAAAAAAAAATTGTTAGTCAATTATTGGGTACCACATTATTATGTTATTGACCACCTTAAGATGCCAATATAAGTACAAAAAATAATTTGTAAAAAAAATAATAAAAAATTATAATAGATAAAAAAAATAAAGAAAAAGTAGAAAACGACAAAAATAACGCATTTTCCATTCTTATTATATAGGAAATTAAATCTTTCTCAATAAGAGAAAGTGTTTTAATTTTTTTTAAAGAAAATATTATCTTTTAAATTTATACTCATTATACATAAATATTTTTTTACGATTGCAATTCAAATTTAAACTTGTTAACGCAGATTTTTGTTCACGATATAAGCCTATTTTCGTGATAGGATTAGCACAAAAATAATAGAAAATAAAAATAAGAAGAATAATGCAAAGATCACACCAAGTTTTTTACGTGATTTTGCAGTTAAAATTATGCATAGTTCACGAATCTATCTTATTAGATTTCTCTGATACAAAACTAGGGTTTTTCTCTCAAGGATTTTTCATTCTTCTTTCTATACATTCTGCCCCTATTTATAGTATCATACGGTGACAGTTAATTACAATCAGATTCAAATCCCACAACAATATTTTCCCAAAATTTTGGGCTTTAATTACGTCCCACATAAATAAATACGGTTATTATTTGATAATCACACAGCTGCGACTTATCCGCTTTTAATAGGTCAATGCTGACGTGGATTTAATCACGCTGCAAGGTGTATCTTACTGGGGCATCTCGCTGGGACAGCAACAATAACCCTGACACCGAGCTAGAGTTTTTTCCCATGTCTTTCCGAGGTTGACAATGTAAATCTCTACGTTTCTTCGATTAAAGACATAACGCTCCATCTGACAATCAGAGTTCTTGGTGACAAGGTGAACTTCAATAGCCAACATCATTTGAAAGTCAACTTCTATCTCAGAGAGCTGACTCGACTGAGCAGTGGATCTCATTTAAAGATGTCTGCAATTGATTAGTGAAGGTACCAGGAGTATGCCTTCTTATAACGAGATGGATGTTTCGCTATTCGTTATTCACGTCCTTCAAGTTGTTATACTTAGTTAGTATGATGTATCTATATTATGTGCTAAGTGCTCTCACAGGCAGTACGTCTCGTCACTGCTTCTCTATGTATCGCGAGGTATATGCCTCGCTATGCATTACCGATGCCCTTCTCACGACCGTGTCTTCTGACGCAAAATGGTTTCTCGTTAATACGCGAATCGATAGTTCGTACATCCTTCCCTCGCTGAAGACTGTGCAGTCTGCAAGTTATAAATATACTCTATTGATTCTACATTTAATGAGTTATTCCGTTTAATATTCTTTTAATATAATTGCCATAATATTTGTTGATTTGTATTTCCCAAGGTTGACACGTGTCATCCTCTGAAGTACCAGCTAAATTTTCGGTGTAACAATTGTCCCTTAAAAAGTCTTTTTTTAATAAAAGGTGCTTTTTAAATGATTACTGAGGTTATTTTTGTCATAATTCATTTTGAAATTATGGATGCCTTTGATTTTGGCAGTTTTATGGTTCCAATGCACATCAATAGCATTAATGAACAGTATTTTCCATTTCTCTTCTATTTTCATCCATTAGATCTTCTTTATTATGATTTGATGGTTGTTAAATTTAGAGAATAAAACGGTAAGAATCCAATTTTCTACCATTTTTCGTCTTCTTCAAAAACTTAAGATGTCTAAAACTTTTCACTTGAGCTTCCTGAATCCGTGCATGCCATCCTTATCTTTGACATTCTTCCTGCAAATTTACTCGTACTTGCTCTTCAACTCCTGTTGTTCGAAGAGCTCATCCCACCGGCCATCACGTCTCCATTTGCAGAATTCTCCAACACCTAGTTGTTTGAATTCACTCAGTAAATACTTCATCCTTTTTCCTTTTTTATTTGGGTTATTATTGTCTTGCATTTTGTCACTTCATTGGTTTAACGATTAGGTTTCATAATTTTTGGGTGATTTTTATAGTTAGGAATAATTTTAGGTTTATCATATTCCTTAAGCCTCTGGTTTAATAAATTTCATCCAGAAATTGGGATTGTTTTTCTTTTGTAGAAACATCCCAATCTGGTTCAGAAGTTTATTATCCAGAATTTTTAGAATCAGAATATCCTAAACATATAGCCTCTCCATATAAACGCAAAGATTTCAAACCTCAATCGAAATTAGAAGTAAATGATGCCAGAATTAGTGACCATCTAATTAAGTCGAACCAAGAAGAGACTGCCAGTCATTATAGGCGACTCTGACAAGAAATTTCTGAGGGCAAGTGTCGTTTCTTGCGAGACGTGGCCTGGCCTGAACCCACAATATTAACTCCACTCGCAAGACCAATGTTTTTACCCAAAGTCACTGTTGCTTTTGGACCAGGCAACCATGAGTTTGAAATCATGTGTCCTAAGCCTCGCAAATCAAAGACCCCACAGGTTCCCAATGTTACCATTGAGGCAGATATTATCGAGTCTAAGGTTAGGTCTATGGGGGCCTACATCGGTGGCATCCTGAAGTCCTGCGACATTAAGCAGCGAAAAGGGTGCATTATAAGGTGTGTGGAACCTGGGGAATTCAGCTGTTTTCCCCCAGAAAGAGTAATATGCGAGGAGTGTAGTGGACCCAGCACGAGTAACTCCTCGGGCATTGGAGCTTGGAGCCTCAAACATATCCAGGCTAGGGCATCCCTTCCGCTTAGGGACTACTTTAAGGAGTACTGTAACAACCTTGGGGTTGTCCCATTCCAGCTAAACCCTATCTCATACAGGATCCTTACGAGCCTCAAGGTTTTATACCGTATCTTAGGCTGAGAGTGCCTCACTCCTTTGGAGATAGCCTGCTTTTACTCTGTCAAAGTAATTCCCGCGAGGAAGAACGCTGCGCGAGGCTTCTACTATCTTGGGACTTATACTGGTGATCGCAAGATCATAGTTAGATTGCTCAACAAGACAAATTTTAAAGAAGACTTCTTATGGATGACGGGCCTATCTCCAATAAATACAACTACCTTTCGCATTATGCGTAAGTTCTCTTCCTCGTAAAACGAACTGTAAAAACATTAACTTGTAATTTTTAAGGTTGCTTGCTGAACTTTTATCTATTTACAGCGGTTCCTCGGAGACCAGTCCCTACCCCAGAGATAGTCGAGCATCACAAAACCCTGCTGAGTCTGCCATATGGGTTGTGAGTTGTAGATTTCTTGCTAAAGGAGCAGAACCTGAAGAACGTTGGCCTCCTTGCTTTAGACGAATATACTTGCAATTACAAAATACCCAAGTATACTTCATGGCAAAAGGTCCCTGCCCCAGACGAAGAGGAAAGTGAAGACTTCGTGGCTCACGCAAAATATCTCGAGAGAGTCTCTCCTCAGGTTGATGGAGCATCCCGAGGTAATCAATGTGGGTGGTCACCCACAGTGCATAGGGCCGAACGTAATACCTTAGTCTCTTTTCGGGATAGTCGGTATAATTTTTTCACTTGGAAACCTCTCCTCATAGATCGCATATCCCATAGGTTCGATAGTTGGTAACCAAAGTTTCATGTTCAAATTAGCTGCACTAGCTCATTCTATGGGATTGCCGAGCAGTATGGAACCATGTTTGATAGAGCAGGTCACATAGATTCAAGCTAGGAATTAGATCCACTAAACCTTTATGACATATTTATGATCATAGGATCTAGGGAGTTTAGTGAATATTATAGTCCTCCCTTGTCATCCTCTGAAGAATATGGTAACCTTCTTAATGTGGGAGTTCTTCCCCATTCTCACTTATTTATTTTGTCTAAGTGTTAATGAATTTCTCTTGTCTCGCAGATATGGATGTAGACTTGGAGAACATGTTCAAAAGTCCTCCCCTAGCCGATAAAAAATTCAAGAAGAGTGTCGCCCAAGCCGGTGAGGCCTCGAGTTCTACTAAGAAACCCAAAAGGACCAAGACCACGACCAACAAGAAGAAATCCTTGAGCCAGCTTACCATTGAGGCTGCTAAGTCTTCCGAGACAAGGAATGAGGTCTCTGCTACAGGGATTGAGGTCTCTGCTGTAGGGATTGAGGTCTCTGTTGCAGGGATTGAGGTCTTTGATGTAGGGAATGTCGAGGGACAACCTACTAGGTCGGTGCACCAAGTGAAGTTCTTTGGTTCTCGTTCAGAGATGGTTCTCCTTGAGCCTTCTTGTCCCCTACCCCTAAAGCTTGGGACTGAAGGGTCACAACTTAGCTCGCAACATGCCACCAACATTTGGCGCAACATCTTGACACTTGGATCCAGAGATTAGGATCTTGCTATTCGAGGCAGCACTGAGGACTTGGCCTAAAGAAGTTATGAGCTTCTGCATTAGGTCAATTTCCTTGCCTTCTTGTTCCCACTTTCCTTATTTTTTCCTTTTTACTAACTTCAGTTTGTCCTCTCCTCACAAGCTTTTTTTCTCGTCCACGCCACACATCATCAGTCGTCTCAGCGGGTCGAAATGCTCGAGAGTGAGCTTCACCAGATTAGGGAACATAGGGATACATGGCCAAAAAGTGGAACGATTCTGAAGCAGAGGTCTCTTGCACAAAGGAGGAAGTAGGAAAGCAGCATCAAGACGACCAAAAGAGAATCACTGATCTCGATAAAAATAGGTTGATCATGACCAAAAGCTTAAGGAGTTTGAAGCTTAAACCAAAGAGAGGGTCAACAGTATCAGTAGGAGGACAATTTATCAAATTTGGTTAGCCAACCCTGAGTTGGACTTCTGTTGCTTGGGAGACAAGGCTGATGCCATGCTTGCTTTTTGTGAGAAGACTCGGAGGGAAGATCTAGGCGAGGAAGAAGAGGTTGAAGCAGAACAAGAAGATCCAACCAAGTCCCCTACAATTTAGGCTCAGTTTTTAGGTTTTTTATTATTATTTTATATATTTTAGAAAATGGACGTAGGGCCAAGACAGTGGTTTGTCTTTGTGGCATTTTTGTAAAGACATATTTGAAAAGTTGGATCGCCACCTTTGCTTTTATTTTGCCTCGTATTTTGCATTTGAATTTTAATATATTTTCCTATTTGTGTTTTTATTCAGAACTTAAACAATTATATTTTGATCAAATTTAAAATACTTTAAGCATTTCCACTGCTCATATTTTTCTTTGATATTATTTAAGTAGTTGGTAATCTACTATGTGTGCGAGCAGTTATTATCTGCTATGCTTTTAATTTGCGAGCAGTTTTTGATTCTGTTTCGCCTTAAACAGTTATAGTATGTTTTAAGCAAACTTAAATATACTTTTAATGGTTCATCACTTTGTATATTTTTGATTGCTCGTATTAAGCCACCTATTCATACATTAGGTTAAGTATTTTTTCAAGGCATCTTGGTGTCTCGTTTAATACTTTCCTACGAAGTGTGAGCCATTATTATTCAGCTTTGCATGTAGTTTAATGTTGTATTTATGAGTTAAGTCTCATTTACAACTTCTACTTTTAATTTTCCTTTCTTATGGGAAAGGTTCCTTAATCAATACTTTAATTTTTTTTAAAGTGGAGTATGTTATGTATTTCCAGATAAGTTGTGGTTAATCATACATAAATTTTAAAATTAAGTGGGTTTGCAATATATTATCTTGTATTTCCGGATGAATTTCGGGTAATCATACACACACATATATATGGCCCTCAAGTAATTATAAAGAATGAAACTTTGTAATTTCTTGAAAAATTATTCAACTTTATTAATAACTGAAGTTCAAAAATATTACATTAGAAATAAAATTTACAACATCAAATTACTGGTAGTAGGGTTGCAAATGTTCCACGTTCCAATAGTTCTTTATTAGCGGGCTGTTAAGCCGAGCTAATTTATAAACTCCAGTTCCTACAATTGCCTCAATCACATAAGGACCCTCCCAGTTTAGGTTAAATACTAATGCAGATGCATCTCTCGTGTTTGCAAACACTCGTCTTAGCACCAAGTCACCAACGTTGAAGAGTCTCTTCTTCACATTCTTGTTGAAGTACCTTGTCACTCAGTGTTGGTATGATCCATTAGTAATTTGCGACTCAATACATTTTTCATCAAGTAGATCAAATGACAATTTTAAGAGTTCTTGGTTTTCTTCTTGATTATAAAACTCTTGTCTATGAGTCGCGATATTTACTTCAACTGGCAGCATTACATCCGAGCCAAATACTAGCGAGAATGGAATATGTCCCATTCTTGTCTTCTAAGTTATTCTATGAGCCCAAAGTACTTGAGGTAGTTCATCGACCCATCTACCTTTGGCAGCATCTAACTTCTTTTTGATTGTATCCTTCAAGGTTTTATTAACAGCTTCTACTTGCCTGTTTGCATGAGGCCTGGAAACTAATGAGAAGCTCTTAAAAATCTTGTTCCTCTCACAAAATTCAGTGAATAAATCACCGTCAATTTGAGTTCTATTATCGGATACTATCTTCATGGGAATTCCAAACCTGTAGACAATATTTTTGACATTAAAGTCGAGGACTTTCTTGCAGGTTATGGAAACTAGAGGTTCAACCTCTGTCTATTTGGTAAATAAATCGATCGCCATGATTGCGTACTTTGCTCCTCCTCGCCTTGTGGGACGTGTCACAATCAAATCAATTCCCCATATTGCAAATGGGTAAGGCGAGGTCATCATTCTCAATTCTGTTGGTGGTAAGCGAGGTATATGTGAGAATCTCTGACACTTATCACATTTCTTGACAAATTTGTGGGTGTCCTTATTTATGGTCGGCCAATAATATCCTTGTCAAATAATTGTTTTGGACAAGCTTTTCCAACCTGCATAATCCCCACAATAACCCTCATGGATTTCTCTGATGTTCTCGTTCGAATAGCCCTTCTATATAATTTTCCTTCCACTATTGTGTAGCGAGGTACTGAATATAGAAGTTTTCGTGCCTCGTTTTTGTCAGTTGGAATTTGTCCGTTGAGAAGATAGTTAACTATAGGTGTCATCTAGGTAGGCGAGCTATCTATCATCTTGACTTCCTCCTTCTCACATATACTTGGCTTGTTTAATACCTCCACTGGCACCAAGTTCATTTCATCCAATTCGTTATGCGAGGCCAGTTTTGCTAAAGCATCAGCATTAGAGCTTTGTTCTCTTGGTATTTGCTCGATTTTGAGATAATCAAACCTTTCCAAGTTCTTCAAATTTTTCTCTAGGTACTTTACCATTTTTTAGCCCTTAGCTTGGTATTCCCCAAGAACTTAATTTACTATCGGCTGTGAATCACTATGACATATGAGATTTTTGACCTTCATCACTTCCGCTATCTTTAAACCAGTGATCAAGGCTTCATACTCGGCCTCATTAGTTGAAGTATTGAATTGGAATCTTAAGCACAGTGAAACTTGAAGCCTTCTGGTGAAATCAGTAACACTCCTGCACCCGAGCCATGATCGTTATGCTCCATCTACGTTCAACTTCCAAGTATCCCGTCTCGCTGAACAAGCGAGTTTTCTTCTAGAGTTATTCCTTCTGTCAGGAAATAAGCCAAAGCTTGGCCCTTAATGGATGTTCGTGGGTGATAAGTTATGTCAAACTGCTGTTAGGTTATAATTAACCTATATTTCGGGTCTTCAAAGTTAGCATTATTTCGTCTATTGGTGTCTTTTGGAGCAGTTTTACGCTTGATTTTCATTATTTCAGGTTCCCGGGGTGTTAAAGTTCGAATTCAGTCAAATGGCGAAAAACTGGGACAAACTTGGAAAAATTGGAAAAATTTGGTTCCTGAAGCATCAGTAGTCGCGACCTCTGATGAGCCTGGTCGCGACCCTTTTTCCTGGTCGCGACCCAGGTCGCGACTTCGTAAGATTGGCAGAAACTCGGTTTTTCGAGTTTTGCCTGTAGTCGCGACTTGCTTAAATGCTAGTCGCGACTATGTACGGAAATCGCAGATTTGACCTAATTTTGATTTTTCACTCAATTGGAGGCTCACCACTTATCCCTATATAAGGAATACGACATTGAAGGTCAAAGGCAGGCAAAAACAGACCTAATAGTGGAGGCAAAGTGGAGAGGAAGCTATCTTGAAGACCCGGAGCGATACCAACTTCTAGTTTCTTTCTTTTACCCTTTTTATTCATCTTTATGTTTGTTTTTAATTCTGAATTAATCATGGATGTTTTTAGAGTTATTATGAGCTAAATTTCCCAATAAGGGAGGATGATGAATGTTGTTTAAGTTTATGCCTAGTTAATAAATAATTGCCATTCCTTCATCTTATGTGTGAATACTATCTTTATTTGTGTTTAATTTCATGTGTAAGCTTGATCACCTTTTACATGCTCTATGATCCTAATTCGAAATCTGAAAAGTGAGAATTAGGAATGCTAAAATTTGGATAGTCTAGGTTTTGATGTAAAACGACAGTATTTACATAGCCTAGTGACTAATAGATTATTGCTTAATGCTGATTTTGTGTTGATCTAATTAAGAAGTTAATTAGAGAACATATTATTTAGAACCTAAAAGATCTGAAAAGAGTTAGGTTAATTTATAATCTGTCTTTCACATTGAGATAAGGATAGCAGTTAGGCAATAACATAGGTAACTTATCAACAGGATTCACCTTCCTAATCTCTCATCTTGATTAATCTTCGTTTATTTTCTCTTTAATTTCTGAGTTATTTACTTTTAAAAATTGCAACTTATTATTCTACCAAATAGAATCATAATTATAATTTAGTAGTACTCAATCCAATTCCCTGTGGTTCGACCTCACTTGCGTGAGATACTACTTGATACGTACACTTGCGTAATAAACAGAATTTTCGTAACAAGTTTTTGGCGCCGTTGCCGGGGAATTGTTTAAAGATTGATATTACACAAAATTATACTAACTTCTACTTTGGTATATTTTCTCTTGCTGATTTTTCTAACCTTTTTCTTGCAATATTTTCTTGATCTATTTCAGGAATCATAAGTGTATGCGCCGTCAAGGACAAGCAGTGATATTGCCAGTTGATCCCGAAATCGAGAAAACTTGTAGAAGAAACCGAAAGAACAAGAGGCAAGAGGGAGTTTCAAAGAATCGCCGAAACTTCAGACATCATGGCTGCCAATGCTGCAAACAATGGAGGCAATAACGGTAACAATGGTGGCGCAGTAGAAGATCAAGCTAATGGCCGCAGCTTGAGAGATTACATTCTCCCTACTCTGACGGGAGTGCAGTCATGTATCAGGCCACCGGCAGTGGAAGCAAACAACTTTGAGATCAAACCTGCCATACTGCAGATGGTGCAATCTTCAGTTCAGTTTGGTGGCCTCCCTTCTGAAGATCCTAATCTGCATCTCTCTAATTTCATGGAACTTTGTGAAACCTTTAAAGTTAATGGAGTTAGTGATGATGCTATTCGACTGAGACTGTTCCCATTCTCTCTTAGAGAGCGAGCCAAGAGTTGGCTAAACTCCTTGCCACCCAACTCTATTGCCACCTGGAATGATCTGGCAACGAAATTCTTGTCAAAGTTCTTTCCTCCAGCCAAGTCTGCAAAGCTGAGAGGAGAAATTAATAATTTTCTCCAACAAGATAATGAATCTCTCCATGAGGCTTGGGAGAGGTTTAAAGATTTGATCAGAAAGTGCCCTCACCATGGTATAGAGAAGTGGATGCTGGTTCACAACTTCTACAATTGGTTGGTAGGAAATACAAGAACTTTAATAGATGCTGCAGCTGGGGGAGCCTTTATGAGGAAGAGTGCTAATGAGGCATATGATCTATTAGAGGAGATGGCTCTAAACAATCAACAGTGGCCAACTGAGAGGAGTCAATCAAAGAAAGTAGCTGGTGTGTTAGAGGTCGACGCCATCACCAAGTTGACGACAAAGAGTTGAGGCATTGACAAAGATAATTGCAGGGCAAGCTAAACAAGCCCAAGTTGTGTGTGAATTATGTGGGGGAAGCCATCACTTTTCAGAATGCCAAGCTGATGTGGATGATTTGCCAATGGATGAAGCTAAAGCCATTGGAAACTATTCACAGAACAACAACAACAACTATGGGGTCAACCAGGGCAATAACCGAAGAAACAGTGGGTTCTATCAGCAACGAAATCAGAACCAGAATCAGAATCAACAGTTTAATCAGCAACAACCCTCTGGTGTAAATTCTGGTTTGCAGACGGATTTATTGCTACAATTCATGACTGAAACTAGATCTTCCATTAAAGACCTGCAGACTCAGATGGGCCAATTAGCAACTCAGGTAGCAACCCGTCCTCAAGGAAATTTGCCTAGTACAACTGAAATTAATCCTAAGGAAAACTGCAATTCAATTACCCTGAGGAGCGGTAAGAAGTATGATGGGCCTGAATTTACACAACCAATTGATGTAAATAAGGAGATTAAAGATCAACCAGTGCCAACCCCAACACCAACAGTAGAGAAGGCTACTGATAGCTCAACACAACCACAACAGTCCCCACCAATCAGTATTGAGCATCATGAAAAGATACCTTATCCTCAGAGACTCCGTAAGACCAATCTAGACAAGCAGTTCACAAAATTTCTAGAGGTCTTCAAAAGACTACACATCAACATTCCTTTTGCTGAAGCCTTGGAACAAATGCCCCGTTATGTGAAGTTCATGAAGGAGGTATTGTCTAAGAAGAGGAAATTGGAGGACTATGAAACAGTGGCATTAACTGAGGAGTGTAGCGCCATTTTGCAAAAGAAACTACCGCCCAAGCTTAAAGATCCGGGTAGTTTCAATATTCCATGCTCTATAGGGGGTTCGGTGGAAACCAAAGCTCTCTGTGACTTGGGAGCAAGCATTAATCTAATGCCATTGTCTGTCTTCAAAAGGCTAGGATTGGGAAAAGCAAAGCCTACAACAGTGACTTTACAACTGGCAGATCGTTCTTTGACTCATCCTCGTGGGATAATTGAAGATGTACTGGTGAAGGTTGGTAAGTTTATTTTCCCTGCTGATTTCCTAATTCTTGATATGGAAGAAGATTCAACTATTCCCATTATTTTGGGAAGACCATTCTTAGCCACGGGCCGAGCATTAATAGATGTTCAAAAGGGGGAGTTAAAATTGCGAGTGCAAGATGAAGAGGTCATTTTTAATGTTTTTGCCCCAACCGACATTCCTACCTGTTGTAAGATTGAGATAGTGAAGAGTTCTTCTGCCAAAGCTGATAAGAAGAAAGCAAAGCCGAAAGAGCGATTTCGAACGATTCGGCGACGTTGGAAAAGATTGGTGTGTGGGAATCCTGAAAAGGAACTTATTCTGGTGCAAAACTCTGAAATTATCAACTTGGGAGGTCAGTTTGACCAAGCCAAGTCCGCCATGATCCTGGCGCCACTTTGAAGTGCAAGGCTCAGCGTCTAGCTGTATGACGATAAACACAGCGCTTCTGGGAGGCAGCCCAAGTTTTATTTTGTTTTGATTGTTTTGTTAGTATTTTCAATTTTTAGTTTAGTACCAGACATTATTTCTTTTTAATTGAATCGTGAAAAGCGTGAAAAAAAAAAAAAAAAAAAAATTGACCTGAAGCCCAGAGGTCGCGACTAGCACTAAGCCTAGTCGCGACCTATTTCTCAAGTCGCGACCTCAGTCGCGACTTGCTGATTTTCCAGAAACGACCAATTTTCCTCGATTAGCAAGTCGCGACTAGCCTGTGGCCAGGTCGTGACTTGCTGACGAAAAATTCTATAAATTCACACTTTCCCCCTCATTCAACCCTACACAAACCAAATTCAAATTTCAAATCCTCTCAGCCGACCCTACACTCTTTTCCTCTAAAAAAAAATTCAATTTTTCATCTTCAAACTTCAATCTTTTCATCTTTTCTCAAATTTCTTAAACCCAATCCAATCAAAAACCCAATTTCACTCAATAATCTACACATATCTTCAAAACCCACACCAAAGAATACCCAAAACCAAAAAAAATCACCATTGTTGTCACCCTCAAACTCAAGCTTTCAAGACGTTCAACAATGGAGGTGGAGTTAAGCGTTTTCGGGTTGTAAGTATCACTTTCTTCATACTCTTAAAAAGTTGATTAATTATTTTAAGTTTTGAGTGATATAATTGTGTGTGGGGTAGAAATTGATAATATTGGGTTTATTATTATTGTATTGTGGTATTAAGTGATTAGGAACATTGATTGAGTGAATTTTGTATTTTTGGGATAGAGGAAATTTAAGGGGAGGTGCTGCCCAATTTTTTTCTTAGAAAAAAAGTTTCAGAAAAGAAAAAAAAAAAAAAAAAAAAAAAAAAAATTCGAAAAAAAAAAGAAAAAGAAAAAAATGGCACCAAAGAGGACAAGGAATGTTGAAGAAGGTTCGTCTTCGAACCCACCACCAGCGGGTTTTGTAGAACCCGCTTTGGTAGTATCGAGGCTCACAATCGCTTCGTAAGGTTGAAGAATAGAGCTTATATTGAAGATAGGGGTAT